>NC_079189.1:440049968-440292468 GCF_029499605.1 Hyla sarda
TGGTTGAACAGTGTGCTAGTTTGAACATTTTGGAGCACTCTTCTGGCAAAAATGTCTGTCTAAGTCTCTTTCCCATTTTTGAGTAAACTCCGGGAGGTTTTGCTCCCCTGATGTAATCCATAACTTATAAATACGGGAATGAGCATGCTTTACCTGGTCCCCAGACAGACACATTTTTTCAAACCTTGTATTATCTTCCAGATACCAGTCTGGCTTTGGGATGGAAGACAAGTAGTGTTTTAATTGTAGCCCCCTCCATGCTCTCAACTGTACTGGTGATGTTATTGCCTCAAACTCTCCCCAGTCGTTGGAAGGAATAGCATTCCTCATGTGGTTAACTCTAAATCTTTCTGCTACAATCCATTGTCTAAATACTGGGTCCTCCTGGCTGGAAGGGAAAGCTGGGTTTCCTATTATGGGTATTAGTTGTGAGTTATGGGTAATTTTTGTACCTTATCCTCCACACATACAGCATAGGTGCTCCAATAGTAGGGTGGTCTGTCTGGCCCCTAAGCCCGCTACCTTTACACCATGGAATTTTAATGGGATTTTGGACTCATTAGACCATTTCAACCCCAGCCAAGAGTATGGTTGATTGATTACACCATTCTATCACCCAGGCCAAATGTGCAGATGTATAGTATCCCCTCAAATCTGGTAGCCCCCCCCCCATATCTTTGGGAAGGCACATAGCCTCTCTTTTCACCCCTCCCCCCCAAATGAATTCAGGCTGGATTAGGTAAATTTCTTTAAGAAAGGCTTGTGGGGATTTAATTGGGAGGCATTGAAATAGATAGAGACTTTTCGGTAGAATTGACATCTTATATAAAGCACAACGGTCGAACCAAGAAAAAAGGTTAGGGGACCATTTCTGACATTGTTGACGAATCGTACTAATGGGTGTGTGTGTGTGGGGGGGGGGACATTTAGGTTGTACAATTCTTTCCTATCTGCTGAAATCCAGACGCCCAGTAGTTTCACCGCTTATTTTGCCCAGTTTAAACTAAAATTATTCTGTAGGTGTGTCACCGTATCTTTCCTTAATGATATGTTTAATGCTGATGATTTACCCAGGTTTATCTTAAAGTTAGACAAGAGTGTATAGTTTTCAAATTCCTTCAGTAGAATAGGTTAAGTGGCTATTGGTTTTGTAATAAAAAATACTAGATCATCGGCAAACTTTGTGTGTTGTGCCCTGTACAATTATTCCCCTCAGGTCTCCATTCTGTCTTATGTTGCATAGGAAAGATTCCAATACTAGAATGAAGATCAAGGGTGAGAGTGGGCACCCTTGTCTGGTACCGTTTCTTATTTCTAGCTTGCCAGAAAGAATCACATTAAACCGTATCTTTGCCAAAGGGTGCCTATATAGCTCAAGGACCCAATTTAAAAAAATGTTTTTGCAATCCCAGATGTCTTAATGTTTCCTCCATGTAGATCCGGTACAGCCGGCTGAATGCTCTGTAGATAGCAGCATTGTAGGAATCTTTTTGGACCGGGTGAACTGGATCAAGTCTATAGTCCGAGTGGTATTGTCCTTGGCCTCTCTGCCCGCTATAAAACCGGTTTGATCCAAATGGACAATTTTTCCTATTACCTGAGCTAATCTAAAGGCCAAAATTTTAGCAAACAACTTGTAGTCTACATTTAGCAGCGAAATTGGCCTGTAATTTGCGCACTGGGTTGTATCTTTGCCCTCTTTTGGGATTACCACTATAGTTGCCCTACTTGCATCCCTAGGTAAGGGAAAGCCTTACCTGACAGCGTTGAATGTTTTTAAGAAGTAAGGGGCGAGAGTTTCTTTTAATAATTTATAATAGCCTAACGAAAACCCATCAGAACCAGGGGCTTTCCTATCCGCAGTTGTTTTTACTGCCCGTTCTAACTCTTCCAGCGCGATTTCCTTTTCCAGTGCCTCTTACTTCCTTACTATCCAACCGAGATAGACTAGAATCAGCTATATATGATTTTACATTCTCTCTAAATTACCTACATAACGTGGCAAGATTATGTGTATCGATATTATATAAATCTTCATTACATTTTTAAAGGTTTCAGCTATCGCGGAGGGGGGTGATTCAAACTTTTATTAGGGAAGGGGTTAAAATCACATTTATTAACTTTTTTTAAAACTTTTTTTTATTTTATTTTTTACAATTGTGTATAGCCCCCATAGGGGACTATAACATGCAATACTTTGATTGCATACACTGATCGACGTTATGCCATAGTATAGCACTGATGAGTGTTATTGGCGCCCCATTGCTCCTGGATCTCAGGCATGGAGATCAATCGCCGATCGGACGCCGAGGAGGAAGGTAGGGACCCTCCTTGTGTGTCTTTAGCTGATCGGGACACCGCAGTTTCCAACACTGCCGGAAATAAAAAAATTTTTACATCTTAGAAAAGGTGATCAACTTTGATCGCCGCGTCTAAGGGGTTAATACCGTAAATCACCGCAATCGGTGATGTCCGGTATTAGACACGGGTCCCGGCCGTTCCTAGGTTCCAGGACCGACCCGATATGACGCGGGATCAGCGCGTGACCCTGTGTTATATCACGGGAGCGGGCACAGGGTGCACAGGTACGCCCTGCGTCCTTAACGTGTTAAAATGTGTAAAAAACATTTTTTTAAGTTCCTAAAATTATATAAAACTTCCTCCTCTAGTAAAAAATGTTTATTACCCTTATTTTCTCATTTTACAAAAAAAATAGAAAAAAATAGATAAAAAAGTTAACATATTTGGTATCGCCGTGTGCGTAAATGTCTAAATTATTAGTAGATAAGGTTTATCATCCTGCACGGTAAACGGCATAAACGTAAAAAAAAATATGAAACACCTAAAATATTGATTTTTAATGACATCATGTATCTGAAAAAAACTTATGAAAAGCAATCAAAAAGTCACATCGAAGCAAAAATACCGATCACGTTGCAAAAAATGAGCCCTCATACATCCCTGTATACAGAAAAATTAAAAGTTATAGGGGTCAGAAAAGGACAATTTTTATGCAAATGAATTTTGATTAAACAAAGTTTGTATTTTTTTTTTAAGTAGTAAAATAATAGAAAAACTATATAAATTGAGTATCATTTTAATCGCATTCACCTACAGAATAAAGAATGTATAATTTTTACCATAAAGTGCACTGCATAAAAATCAAACCCCCCAAAAGTTGCAAAATTGCAGTTTTCTTATAAATTTTTGCCCGCAAATAAAAATTTTTGGTTTCATGGTACATCTTATGGTAAAATAAAAGAGGTCATTACAAAGTACAATTGGTCTAGCAAAAAACAAGCCCTCATATGGGTCTGTAGGTGAAAAAATTAAAAGTTATGGATTTAAACCCCTTAAGGACCCGGGGTTTTTCCGTTTTTACATTTTCGTTTTTTCCTCCTCACCTTTAAAAAATCATAACTCTTTCAATTTTGCACCTAAAATGATAGATAATTTTGCGCCACCAATTCTACTTTGTAATGACGTCAGTCATTTTACCCAAAAATCTACGGCGAAACGGAACAAAAACATAATTGTGAGACAAAATTGAAAAAAAACCCCGCCATTTTGTAACTTTTGGGGGCTTCCGTTTCTACACAGTACATTTTCCAGTAAAAATGACACCTTATCTTTATTCTGTAGGTCCATACGATTAAAATTATACCCTATTTATATAGGTTTGATTTTGTCGTACTTCTGAAAAAAATCATAACTACATGCAGGAAAATTTATAGGTTTAAAATTGTAATATTCTGACCCCTATAACTTTTTTATTTTTCCGCATATGGGGCGGTATGAGGGCTCATTTTTTGCGCCGTGATCTGAAGTTTTTAGTGTTACCATTTTTGCATTGATAGGACTTATTGATCGTGACCAAAAATGCACTATTTTGGACTTTGGAATTTTTTTGCGTGTACACCATTAACCGTGCGGTTTAATTAACGATATATTTTTATAATAATTCGGACATTTACGCACGCGGCGATACCACATATGTTTATTTTTATTTACACAGTTTAATGATCTTTATTCACTTTTTTTTTTTTTACAATGTTATAGCTCCCATAGGGGCTAGAACACTGCACACACTGATCTTTTACATTGATCAGTGGTTTCTCATAAGAAAGCACTGATCGATGATTTTGCCGCTTGACTGCTCATGCCTGGATCTCAGGCACTGAGCAGTCATTCGGCGATTGGACAGCGAGGAGGCAGGCAGGGATCCTCCAGCTGTCATGTAAGCTGTTCGGGAAGCAGCGATTTCGCCGAGGCGATCCCGAACAGCTCCCTGAGCTAAACGGCATGGTTTCACTTTCACTTTAGACGCGGCATTCAATTTTGAACGCCACGCCTAAAGGGTTAATAGCGCGCGGCACCGCGATCAATGCCACGCGCTATTAGCCACGGGTCCCGGACATTGTCAGAGGCCGGGCCAGGCCGGGCCCGGTTATAGATCGGGGGCGGACTCATGACGTACGCGTACGTCATGGGTCCTTAAGAGGTTAAAAGGAGAGGAGGAGAAAACAAAAACGCAAAAATAAAACTTGGTCTGGTCCTTAAGGTCAAAATGGGCTTCGTCCTTAAGGGGTTACATATAAATAGGCAAATGAACATGAGTGGTTTTCATCCAATTTCTTCTAAAACATATTAAGTACACTACATTACAGATAAAACCGATGGAAACATTTTATTTTGCAAGGTAAGAATTTTTATAAACCAAGCTACTACTTTAAATTCCTCCAGAAGTATTTTTGTCCACTATGTCTAATTGCCTAAAATAAGTTTTTGCCTTTTAGTTTCACAAAAAAAAAAGCATTGTGACATTATAGTTAGATATTAATAGAAAGCCACTGTCAATGTGGTCAAACAACCAAAGATGGTTGAGATGTCCCAAATTATAAGTAGGGCAACTTGCAAGGGCAAATCTCATCATAGAGCACAATGAAGAACAAACTCGAAGATAATAAACAGAAAATATATAATAGCAACCTAGAAAAAAATAGTTTTTTTGTTTATTAACCTAGATTTACAAAGACTAGTATGCTAGAATTCTGGCTTGTAATGCGTGATAAAAGTGACAAATGCCATATGTCACACTTATTGTTTGTTTTAGATACTCTGTTAGACACTTTTCAAAAGGTGTGGCTTAGTCAAGTCAGAAAATGTGCTATCATTTTTAACGCCCGTTTTTTGGCACAAAAAATTGTGTAAAGTAAACCACCCAAGAAATGGTATGAAAAATAAAAAAAGAGTATAATGTGCCAATCTATCAGTGTGCATCTTGGTGATATATTTGGCACATGTTCAGCCTAGCTCATCTTTATTTGATGCAGTATTAATACATCTGCCCCACTGTGTACATTTTCGTGCTGAGCTCTGTAGCGTTTATTCGCCATCTATCACTTTAATTACTACTTTCACAGTAATGCCTATTTTCTACAATCTCAAAACATATGTTTCACCCTTACCAACATGTTTGCACAACATAAACCAACCACTCCCAAGCTGTTAAAGGTTTTCGCTTAAATAATGTGAAAAGCTTTCACTCTTTAAAACGTCCTTCATGTTAACTATGAGAAGCTGCTGGAGTGTTTAGTTAGGTATCAGCCACCAGGGACATGACATGTGGGTGGCCTCCAACAGGAGAAAAGTGCACCTTTCTGGAGGCATCACAATAATGTTAGAATGCTTGATTCCAATGTCACCAGTAATCCCTGTTAGTGCTAATATTATAATTCCCTTTTAAGAAAACAAGCATTATATCTCTGTAAATGAGGATAGAGGAGCTGCTGGGGCCAGCATTTGACTTACAGATCCGGTGAGGTACAGGTGACAGGAATGTGCCTGGGGTAATTGTCTGGCGTACAACACGTGAAGCTTACTCAGACAGCTCCAGCTTACCACTGGCCCGGCTATTGTATAGCTAGGTTTATCTAGTATCCCAGAGGAGCTCAGAGGATCAGACCTGGATTTACATATCTAGAGGAGGAAGATCTGTTCAGGCTGCATTCAGCAGATGAGTCTTCACTGAGACACTGCTTCAAACGTCTCTATTTTTTATCAATAGCTGACTGTACTGGCAGAGTTTACTTCGTTATATTTAGATACCCAAAGAAAAAAATTCCCACACAGTAGGTCCTACGCCACAAGACATAGAATAATTCATAAAGAAAAAGGCGTCAAACAGGACATAATTGACACAAAGTATACTTTATTAATATGAAAAATGACAAGACATTTAAAATAATTTAAAAGAATACATATATAGTAGTAAACATGAATCCAAGAGATGCTGAGAGAGAAGAACGGGGGCTATGCTTGTCTGCCAGGGAAAGAGTTAAATAAATAGTGCACATAAGTATTGTTTCCCATGAATTAATGAGGGAGGCTACGGCTCAAGGGTTGTGGAATAGATATTAGGAACTGATCCGGCAATGCTCGGATCGCAATTAAATACAGAAAATCAAAGAGCAAGAGAGAGCCCCAGGGGATCAAAAGCGCATTATAAGTAGAACAAACCCTAAGCTAGACAATATAAGGAAATACTTTACCAAGTGGAGCAGAGAGTACAATGCTACAGCCACCCGCCACCCAACGTTTCACCAATGAAGGCTTCTTCCGGGGTGTGGTCAATAGAGTGTGGGGTATGTATATATGCAGAGACTTAACCAATTAAAACCAGGGACAAAAGCACGTGATTTAATTAGGGCGTCGTAATCGCCCATAGGTCACTGTTACCAAGCCTCGCTTTCATACCGAGGTCCGGAAACAGATACGTCTGTCAGCGTGCATCACCTGACAAACCAAGCCTCGCTTCCAAAGCGAGGCTCGGATGTACGGGCCAATCGTATACTGGGATGTGTCATTATCCAGTAGAGAGCCAAGCCTCGCTGTCAAAGCGAGGCTTGGAAAGTGCTCAGATGCGGAGATCCCTACTAAAGCGAAAATTCATAACTCTAGGTAGTTAGTTATAATTATATACAGGCACAATTCAAACATAAATAAAAAATAAAATATATTCATTTCTATATCAACATATTATAGATTACATATCAGGGACTAAATATCATGATGGGTACATATTGTGAGTAAATACATAAAGAGTACACACTTAAGGTAAGTACATATAATACTAGGGTCACATGTTATGTGGATGCAAGTGCATATTATTATATTTTTCATATATTCATATATTTTATTATATAGATATTCATGCAGCTGCACTGCACAAAGGCAGTACAGCATCATGAAGAATCAAGGTAAGTGCATCGCGTGCAAAAAAAAAATAAAAAAAAAAAAATCCCAATTTGTTCCTTGGGTTGTGGGAGAGGACCCTTTTTACGTCGGATACCTGCCCCTTGGCTGAAAAAGTACTGTCATGGGGCAGATACATTGATGATATCCTGTTTATTTGGCAGGGTACACTAGACGAGTTGGAACAGTTTATGGATGCCCTCAATAACAACAACTTAAACATTCATCTAACGCATAAAGTGAATAAAACTAATATTGAGTTTTTGGATATCCACATACAGGCGGACGCCAATGGATTTATCCAGACGAATCTACATCGTAAATCTACTTCAGCTAATACCGTACTACACGCCAGCTCTGCTCACCCCACACATTTGATCAGAAATATTCCCATAGGTCAATTCCTACGTGCAAGACGCCTGTGCTCCACGGAACAGGACTTTGAAATGCAGGCCCGTGATCTAGAGAAAAGATTCTGTGAAAGGGGCTATAGCAATCGGAGCATTAAAAGGGCATACTGGAGAGCGAAAAAAACGGATCGTGCGTCATCCCTACATAGAACAAGGACCAACAAGACAACTGACAACCAGGTGAGGTGCATTTTAGATTATAACTCTCGTAGCCATGAGATTAGGCAGATACTTGAACAGCATTGGCCCGTTCTACAAGTGGATGAGACACTAAATGGTATGATACCTTCGAGACCAGCGATTGCATATAGACGGAATAGAAACTTGAAGGACCTTCTGGTGAGGAGCCACTATGAGACTGAGGAGCCATATTTATTTGGTTCCAAGGGCCCCAAAAACGGCTGCTCCCCATGTGGTAAATGCCTTGCATGTAGTAATATATTACGGACTGATATGTTTCGCAATTCATCCTGTACCAAGTCATATGAAATTAGGCAGAAAATAAACTGTGTAACCAAAGGGGTGGTATATGTTGCACAATGCCCATGCGAATTGCTATACGTGGGCATGACCACCAGGGAGCTCCGCCGACGGGTCAGAGAGCATATCCTGGATATTAATGCGGCAGCCAATGAAACAAACCTTCAGTCTTTGAAAACCCTACCAAGACACTTTAAACTTAAACATAACAGTGATGCCACTCTCCTCAAATTCATAGGTATCGACCACGTCCCGGTGGGTATCAGAGGTGGCCAATGGAAGAAATTGGTTGCACAAAGAGAAACGCGATGGATCTTCAGGCTGGACACACTTGTACCTCACGGCTTAAATGAGGTAAACAGCTATGCCCCATTTTTGTGAGGAGTATTGGTTGGTTTCTGAGCTCGGATTTTTATTAGTGTGTGTAATTAATGGGTTTTAAGTGATTCTTTAGCAGCTTCCATTTTGTTTTAACTGTTGTTTATTAATTTATTCCTTTTTATCTGATTGTCTATCTAGATGTGTTATGAGACTTACCAACCAGGGCCATCACGTGACTACTTCTAGCCTCCTTCTATCGTTGGAGTGACCTTACCACCGGAATCATGTTGGGACTCTCTTTCTCTTATCAATTTTAAAACATACTTTTTTATGTACACTTCCAGGGTCACAATCCTCTCTCTATATATTCTTTTACATATATTTTTAATACCCTTTTTTTTATATTTATTATTAATTTTATTACTAATTTTCAATTAATTATATATTCCTTGATACGATATTTTTACTCCCACTTCTTATACCCTATGTTTTTTTTTTTTTTTTTTATGCATGATTACAATCCCTCTTTCTTCTTATCACCTCATCACACTTTTACACAGGCCTTTCAATCACATATATACGTTTTTCACTCATACTATTCACTTCTTTCATCCCATCTTACACTCCGTACACTAATCTCACACTACACTGTCACTCCCCTATTTTATATTTTTTCTATATACCCACATTTTTATGCCCCTCTTTGTTTATTTATATTATCTTTGGGGCTCTAATCTAATTGCTTAAATTATATTTAACATTCACTGCTACCCATTTATTTATTTATGACAGTGGTACTAATTATTAAGCCATTTTTCATATTTCCACTTTTTCACACATTCATTGACATTTTGGTTCCCCCCCCCTTTTTTACTAGGTAGATTTTTATATAGGTTTCTTTTTTCTCCCCCTCTTCCCCTCTTCCCCCTTTCTTTCCCCCCCCCCCCCTCTTCCTTCCCCCCCCCCCCTTTTTTCCTGCAAGTCACTTTTATTTTGTCACTGTGTGTTCACTTTGCACTTGACTTTTTTTCACTGTTGTTCTGTTTTTTTTTTTTTTTTTTTTTTTTGCACGCGATGCACTTACCTTGATTCTTCATGATGCTGTACTGCCTTTGTGCAGTGCAGCTGCATGAATATCTATATAATAAAATATATGAATATATGAAAAATATAATAATATGCACTTGCATCCACATAACATGTGACCCTAGTATTATATGTACTTACCTTAAGTGTGTACTCTTTATGTATTTACTCACAATATGTACCCATCATGATATTTAGTCCCTGATATGTAATCTATAATATGTTGATATAGAAATGAATATATTTTATTTTTTATTTATGTTTGAATTGTGCCTGTATATAATTATAACTAACTACCTAGAGTTATGAATTTTCGCTTTAGTAGGGATCTCCGCATCTGAGCACTTTCCAAGCCTCGCTTTGACAGCGAGGCTTGGCTCTCTACTGGATAATGACACATCCCAGTATACGATTGGCCCGTACATCCGAGCCTCGCTTTGGAAGCGAGGCTTGGTTTGTCAGGTGATGCACGCTGACAGACGTATCTGTTTCCGGACCTCGGTATGAAAGCGAGGCTTGGTAACAGTGACCTATGGGCGATTACGACGCCCTAATTAAATCACGTGCTTTTGTCCCTGGTTTTAATTGGTTAAGTCTCTGCATATATACATACCCCACACTCTATTGACCACACCCCGGAAGAAGCCTTCATTGGTGAAACGTTGGGTGGCGGGTGGCTGTAGCATTGTACTCTCTGCTCCACTTGGTAAAGTATTTCCTTATATTGTCTAGCTTAGGGTTTGTTCTACTTATAATGCGCTTTTGATCCCCTGGGGCTCTCTCTTGCTCTTTGATTTTCTGTATTTAATTGCGATCCGAGCATTGCCGGATCAGTTCCTAATATCTATTCCACAACCCTTGAGCCGTAGCCTCCCTCATTAATTCATGGGAAACAATACTTATGTGCACTATTTATTTAACTCTTTCCCTGGCAGACAAGCATAGCCCCCGTTCTTCTCTCTCAGCATCTCTTGGATTCATGTTTACTACTATATATGTATTCTTTTAAATTATTTTAAATGTCTTGTCATTTTTCATATTAATAAAGTATACTTTGTGTCAATTATGTCCTGTTTGACGCCTTTTTCTTTATGAATTATTCGTTATATTTAGCTTATTATTTACTAAATAGGTAGACAGTAATAACAGATCGCAATACCAATAAAATTCAAATTGCCCCCATCCCATTTTTAGCTAAATAAATTTAAATGACTTAAACAGTAACATTGTTTGTATCACTGTATGCAGCAATGTACAAACTGTTACAATAAAATGTTGTTTATTCCACAAGGTAAACGTTGTAAACAGAGAAAAAAAAAAGTTCCAATGCGAGAATACATATGTAACACACGAGAAAAAGAGTATAAAAAAAATGTAAAATAAGAGATAAAAAAGTCCTATCTACCCCAAAGCAGGCCCTTACACTGCTGGATATATATATATATATATATATATATATACAGATATAGATTTAATTATTATTATTAATATTAAAAAAGAATAACAAAAATATATAAATTTGATATTGGAATCATAGGGAGATAAAGACTAAAGGGATTGTCATTTTTTTACAGCAACAAGGAACACCCCATAAAATCGAGCAATTGCATTTTCCTTTTATAATACATTACAACAAAAAAAAAATCTGTGACCAAACATTTTAGAAACAAAAAGTCCCAAAAATGGTAGCAGTAAAAAGAAAATATTTTTTACAGTAGGAAATCATATGGAAAACTATACATATTGGGTTAGTGCAGAACAAAGTTAACATGTCAGCTTTACTGCACAGTAAGTGGTGTTGCAAAAGAACAATTTGTTTCTGCAACAACAACAGAAAAAAAATACATGGCTCAATCAATTGCAAAATAAAATAATTACGGCTTATAAAAGGCAGAAAGAAATTTTTTTTTAACACATGTAAACAGACATTTTCCCAGTTAATAAATGGTTGAACATTGTTTTGTTTCATAGTTGTGATTTGAGTATATGAAGTAAAAATGCAGTTTTTTTTTGTTTTTTTAATTAACACAGAGTATTTTGCCCTCTAAGTGTGGCAACTGCATACATGTTGGGGTTGTAGACGCAGAGAACCTCCTTAAAAGCAACAGTGTGGACCATACCTCTCAAAGCATTAAAGGGGTATTCCAGGCCAAAACTTTTTTTTATATATCAACTTGCTCCGGAAAGTTAAACAGATTTGTAAATTACTTCTATTATAAAATCTTAATCCTTCCAATAGTTATTAGCTTCTGAAGTTGAGTTGTTGTCTTCTGTCTAACTGCTCTCTGATGACTCACGTCCTGGGAGCTGTGCAGCTCCTATGGGGATATTTTCCCATCATGCACAGCTCCCGGGACGTGACATCATCATTGAACAGTTAGACAGAAAACTTCAGAAGCTAATAACTATTGGAAGGATTAAGATTTTTTAATAGAAGTAATTTACAAATCTGTTTAACTTTCCAGAGCCAATTGATATATATAAAAAAAGGTTTTGCCTGGAATACCCGTTTAACAATGCTTAAAAACACCTTATACACTGATCACATCAATCCAGCCTTACATGTTTTTTTTTTTTTTTTTTTTATTATGGCTGGATTCACATGGAGTATTTTGGTCTGTATTTGGTCCCTATTCTGGTATTTTTTGCCCAAACTTGGAGTGGGTCCAAAAATCTTTTTATTAGAGTGCTTCTCTGTGTTGGTTTCACTCCAGGTTTTGGTTACAAATACTGACCAAAAAGAGAACTAAAATAAGGTTTACATGCTGACCAAAATACTCTGTGTTAATAAAATGAATAACGCGGGGTGGCATACACTATTGAGCAAGTGTACAGTCAGTCACATGAAGTTTATGTGAAGCTGGAAAAATGGGAAGGCGGAAGGATCCGAATGACTCTTACAAGGGCCAAATTGTAATGTAAGTAGGACGGAGCATTTTAAAAACAGCAGGTCTGGTGGGATATATCCCATATACAGTGATTAGTAGTTTCCAGAAAGGGTTTTAGGAAGGACAACCAGGTTTAGGGACAAGGGGGCCACACTCCTTCCCATGAGGATGACAATCAAACTTTATATTTCTTTTATATTTCTTTATCATGTTGTGTATAAAAAGTTATACAAAGTCTTAACATCTGCTGCAGACAAGTTCTAGCATCATTTCTGACCCCTGTCCACCACCAAAAGCAACTACAACAGCCAAGTAAGCATGGAACAATGGAAGAAGGTGGCCTGGTCTAATTAATCAGGTATTCCTTCCTATCTTGGGGAAAAAGCTCCCAATTTCCAGAGATTTCAGTCTGAGGATCTGTAGGATATGATGAAAAACAAATAAATCCCAATCCTTACAGCTTAAAGGATCTGCTGCCAATGTCTTGGTATCAGATTCACAGCACATCTTGTTAGGTTATGGAGTCTATGCTTCAACAGGTCAGAGCTGTTTTGGTGGCACAAGGGGGAACTTTACAACATTAGGACAGTGGTTTTAGAGTTATGGCTTATCGGTGTATGTGTTTTATGTAATATTCCAAAATTATTATTTTAGCTGACTAAGTACTAAAGGCAAAACCAGATAGGAGTTAAGGAATTACATAAAAAAAATTATACAGGTCCATTGTCAGCAAAGTCTGTAAAGAATGTATATTCTAAATTTCAGGATTTTCGCAGAATGTCAACTTTCCAATATAAAAATATATATTTATTTTTTTAACTTTCATTTTTAGATTTTGAAGAAATGTGAATGCAAAGAAGTGCAAATTCAGAGCTATTGGTCAGGGACACACACATGTATCTATTTCCCAGATCAATGAGTCAAGTTTCAAACTCCATGCGAGCAGCTCTCGCTCCCAGCTGTTGAAATAGTGGCTGATAATGTACAGAAATGCTACAGTAGCCCCTCAAGGCTTATTTTGACTAAGGCTCTGGAATGCAACATGTAAACATTGGACTCCTATATTACACTGTTACGACTTGCATTAACAGTATCTGGACAAAAGCAGCATTTTCACAGATATGTATTAGAAGGATATCGTTTTTTTAAGCAGCTTCCTCACATTAATCATGCCAGGAGAATTTCTGAGGACGCTGACACATTGTAAACACATAGAAACCCTAAGTGGAGCTTGTAGGACAAATGTCGCATTTTAATGCTGGGGGAACAGCCAGAGGCTTCTGTCCTATGGTAAACAATTTAGCACTGAGATGCAACAGGTACAGAACAGATTGATTGCAAGGAAACTTGGTAATGAGAGCACAGCTATGAAAACCTAACAAAAAAAATACTAAAAAAAATAAGTCAAATCCATAAAATACCTACAGACTATTAAAGCTTAAGCACTGAATATAAGCAACAATTCCACAGTATCAGAATCATAAATACATGAAAACAGTAAACATTTCTAAAGAAAGGGTTTACTTTTTTATTTTATATTTTGGTCTAAAATTTGTGTAAAAGAAACAAATATTTCTGTGAATACCGGTCAATATTTATATCTATAACATAAAATGGAATTTCTTAGTGGACTCATTATGGTTTTGTTTGTGGGTGGGGTGGTGTTGATTGGAAGGTGGGTGGTAGGGAATGGGGAGTCGGTAGGTGGGTGGTATAAAGTTATATTACAATAAAAAATAAAAAAAAGATCTGATTAAAGAAAAAAAAAATAGAATTCCTGAAGCAGTCTGAAATCTAATCACATTCTAACTTGAAAGAGACTCTGTGACCTCCAAAAACCCTACTAAACTACAGTCTTCAGTAAATAGCTCAAGACGCTGATTCTGAATTTGTAATAGTTATCTTTCTATTCGTTTGCTTTCTGCTGCTAGAAGCACATAGGCGTCCATTTTATCGCTGTGCTTTGTATTCATCAGCATGCTCACTTTCCAGTGTTACTGCAGGGGAAGGCAAGCGAGGAGAAAAATTAAAATGGGAATCCGCATCCATTTACTGTAATGTGCTGTAGTTTGGGGGAAGTGTCAAGTTCCTTTAACAATTTGTCCAATTACATTATCACAGTGGAAGTAGAGAATATGGGCAATGGATTATCCATGCAATTACACAGTATTGTCTGGATCATATACTCAAAGTATAGAGGGACTCAAATAATTACACAATGTACACATTAACATAAGATATTTTATACAGTGCATAAAAAAATAAATATATATGTAAATATCTATACATTTATATATCCACGTGTGCATATTTACTACATGTTAACTACGTGCACTTGTAAATTAATTTGTCTTCTTTTAGGTCATTTATTTGAATTTGATATATATCACATCCAAGACACTATAGAAACTAGTTTACAATTTTTAAATCTAGATTTTGTGACATAATATATTAAAATATATAAAATGCTTTTAATAAAAAATTTGCGTTAATAGACTGATAAGCTGGCCATACATTAAATGGAATTGTATGTGTCATGAATGGTAAACTCACCTGAAGTGTTGTGTCATACATGTACAGTAATTGATAATGATAATCAAACCAACTTCATGAGAATGCTGCCTGTAGTAGAGAATGTAAGACATACACATGCTGCCCCCTAGTGGATTAGTGGAAATGATGGAGCTGATTGATGCAATGTGCAGAGAATTTATTTGCTAAACAACAAATAGATCGAAAACACTGATCATGTATCGAATATTTGTTTTTTACACCTTTGTTATGTCTCAGAATATTATACACTGAAAAAAGGAAAACTGTTTTGTAAACATGAAATATTCTATTGGTCATTTCTGAACAATGGATAGGCATATTTTGCTACACCAGTGGTCTGGAGCGCCAGCTGTTGCAAAACTACAACTCCCAGCGTGCTCAGACAGCCAACAAGATACATTTTGTTTAGGGGCTCTGAATAAACAGGGTGGCATTACCTATTACTGTATATACTCGAGTATAAGCCGACCCGAGTATAAGCCGAGACCCCTAATTTCAACCCAAAATCCCAGGAAAAGTTATTGACTCGAGTATAAGCCTAGGGTGGGAAATACATCATCCCCCCCTGTCATCATCCAGACCCGTCATTAACATCCTCATCATCATCCCCTTGTCATCATCCCACACATCCCCCCTTCATCATCCCCTTATCATCCCACACATCCCCCCTTCATCATCCCCTTGTCATCATCCCACACATCCCCCCTTCATCATCCCCTTATCATCCCACACCCCCCCCTTCATCATCCCCACCCCCCTTCATCATCCCCACACCCCCCCTTCATCATCCTCTTCTCATCATTCGCCCTCAGTGGTCTTCAACCTGCGGACCTCCAGAGGTTTCAAAACTACAACTCCCAGCAAGCCCGGGCAGCCATCGGCTGTCCGGGCTTGCTGGGAGTTGTAGTTTTGAAACCTCCGGAGGTCCGCAGGTTGAAGACCACTGCGGCCTTCAACATCATCCAGCCCCCCTCTCACCCCCTTTAGTTCTGAGTACTCACCTCCGCTCGGCGCTGGTCCGGTCCTGCAGGGCTGTCCGGTGAGGAGGTCGTCCGGTGAGGAGGTGGTCCGGGCTGCTATCTTCACCGGGGGCGCCTCTTCTCCGGGTGGGGGAGTTCACTCGAGTATAAGCCGAGGGGGGGTGTTTTCAGCACGAAAAATTGTGCTGAAAAACTCGGCTTATACTCGAGTATATACGGTATATTGTCAAATAAAATGTATCCCATAAAATTTGAATGCATAGGATATTTAGGTTATATGTTTCATTCCTAAGAAAACACTCTTACTTAACATACAGTATTGCCAGCGTAAACATATTATATAAATAAAACTAAAGTGAAGATAGAAGAAAAATAAATGATGAACATACGTTTTCCCAGGTGATTTCTGCTGCCAAAAGAGATCATCACTTGTAATACCGTACTCCATTGCGCCAGGAATCTACCACACAAATAATGCATCAGTTTCCGAGAATACAAAATGAAAGAAATCATTTTGAAGGTCGTGTTTTACAAATTTCTATTCAATAGGTTTTTTATTGCGTTTAACAAAGAAACAAGAGAAAACATTATGACATGAACAGGGATAGAAAATATGGTAAGTATTTAGTAATCATTACTATTTCCGCATGGGCATTTTTACAAACTTCTGAGTTGCAAAAAGTCGTGAACAACCACATATATATAAATTGTGAAATGTTCAGCAAAGTATTTGAGGCATTCTATCTGGCATGTATAATACAGAACAGGATAATAGGTTTTTCATTTCTCATTCCTGACTTTTTTTTTTTTTTCAAGTTTCCTTACAAAGCAAATAAATAACAAATACCAAATGTGTGTACTATATATTTTGTATTATTTTATTTATTATTATTATAATTGTTATTTTCTACTTTTGCACAACTTTTTTTTAACCATTTGTTTTTTTGTTTTTGTTTAGTTTTTTTGCATACCCTGAGAGCTATAACTTTTATGTGTGAGGGCTTAAGCTTTTGGTAATGATCACTTTTTCTGTATTTTTTAAGATGTGAGATGAACAAAAGCAGCAATTCTGTCATTAATTTTAGTATATTTTTACAAAGTTCATTATGCGGTACAAATCAACTTTAATTTGCACTGTTGCAAATAGAAGGGATCGTCCTGCTATATTCTACTTGCTATACAACTACCTCAGAACTGAACAATTAGTGGTTGATCACCAATCTTGTAGTTCAGCTTGGGCCTCATCTGGAGTAGGACTTCCAACTTAAAAAGTTATCCCCAAACTACAGGATAACAGATATCAGGTTGATCACTGGGACCCCCTTCCAATCACCATATAAAAGGAAAATTGCCCCCCCTAAATGAGTGGAGCACAGTATTTGCCCGCAGCCAGCATTTCATTCATTCTTTGTGGGGCTTCCAAACATTGTCGAGCTCATGTTCATTTACACTAAACTCGCCCACCAAGTCTTTATGGACATTGCTTAGTGAGCTGGGTATCATCAAGCTGGAACCGAAAAAGGCCTCTCTCAAACTGTTTCCACAAAATTGGAAGTATACAATTGTCCAAAATGGATAATGGTGAAGCATTAACATTTTCCTTTACAAGAGTGTAGTCCAACCCCCCAAATAACTTCATAGGCATCTTTTGGCAGGGCCTGATAAGTGTATTAAGATGGCAGACTCCCTTTGAAAATGGAACAAACAAACAAAAAAAAAACAATGAAACTCTAGCCAGGAAGAGGACAAATATAATACAATGATTGTAGCATTTATAACTTTTTAACTCTATAAGTTTTTTTATCAAGAATGTCAATAGTGTACATTTTTTTTAATCACAACTGGATTTTTTAAATTGCCATTATGGGTCACAAAAGGCGTTTGGATAATTAATAATAATCACTGGCCTTGATTTACTAAGAGTGGAGTGTAGGTTTCTGTTACGCCGAGCGCTCCGGGTCCCCGCTCCTCCCCGGAGCGCTCGCTTCACTCCCTCCGTTGCAGCGCTCCGGTCACGTCCTCTGACCCGGGGCGCTGCGATCCTGCTGCCAGCCGGGATGCGATTCGCGATGCGGGTAGCGCCCGCTCGCGATGCGCACCCCGGCTCCCCTACCTGACTCGCTCCCCGTCTGTTCTGTCCCGGCGCGCGCGGCCCCGCTCCCTAGGGCGCGCGCGCGCCGGGTCTCTGCGATTTAAAGGGCCACTGCGCCGCTGATTGGCGCAGTGGTTCCAATTAGGGTTTTCACCTGTGCACTTCCCTATATTACCTCACTTCCCTTGCACTCCCTTGCCGGATCTTGTTGCCTTAGTGCCAGTGAAAGCGTTCCTTGTGTGTTCCTTGCCTGTGTTTCCAGACCTTCTGCCGTTGCCCCTGACTACGATCCTTGCTGCCTGCCCCGACCTTCTGCTACGTCCGACCTTGCTTCTGCCTACTCCCTTGTACCGCGCCTATCTTCAGCAGCCAGAGAGGTGAGCCGTTGCTAGTGGATACGACCTGGTCACTACCGCCGCAGCAAGACCATCCCGCTTTGCGGCGGGCTCTGGTGAAAACCAGTAGTGGCTTAGAACCGGTCCACTAGCACGGTCCACGCCAATCCCTCTCTGGCACAGAGGGTCCACTACCTGCCAGCCGGCATCGTGACAGTTTCTTTGTGGGTTTTAATTTTCTACAATTATTTTTCCATAGTATTTACTAAGCTTTCCCTACACTTTGCTTTTTTTTTTTTACACATGCTCTGATCTGTAGGGTTTTCCTCAGCTCAAATCCACTACATTTTCTGCGGAAACCTTAGTAAATATGGTGGGTTTTTGTGAAAGCGTCGGCAACACGCCCCTTTTCAGTGACCACGCCCCATTTTCTCGACAGCCATGCCCCTTTTTTGGGTTTTCTCAGTAAAATGGAGAGTTGGTCGGGTTTTTCATTTCCTGCGCGATGGGACAGAATCCTGGCACATAACCCGACAAAACATGTCAGGTTTCCAATAGTAAAGCAGGGTCATTATGTCTATGGCCTGTCCCTGAAATATCCGTTTAACCCCTTACTACTCAGGTTTAGTATCAAAAGTACTATCACACATTAGATGGAAGATAAATGATAAATCCCTTTGATAAAGCAGCCGGCAAAACAGGTGTCAGTGGTTTTGTGTGGTGTGGTCTGCACTGTGCGCTTTTACTTTGCTGATTATATTGGTTCTACACTGTTTTATTTTTCTGTTATGGGCCTTAGTCCGAGGACTGGATTATATGGTTAATATATGGATCACTGCTTGGATCTTTATGTATATCTACAGCACATGCCCTTTTGTAGACCATTCCACACAAACATCTGTTGTATGCCATGCATCACTGCCATTATATGTAGTTTTATCAATTGTTGTTTGTATTTCATAAATAAAATCATCATGATTTTATTTATCTTGCATCTAATGTGTGAGTATTTTTTTGAGCTATGTCTTGTGATTTGTGATCACGTATTGGGACAAATGTCACAGGTAGATAGGTACTGTGTATTGCCTTTACTACGCAGCACATGACAGCACTTTGCAGTAAGCTGGTCATTCCCATTAACCACCGTACGTAATATATTGTGAAGACAGTGCAGGCATTATGGGTGCCTGCTGTAGCTTCAGTTAACATTCTGCTGCAATGGCTAGGATCAGAGATAACATTGCTCCTACCAATTTAAACCCCTTACTTGAAGTGGTTTCACTAACAGAGGGAGTTTCTTCTGTGATAAAATTTGTATCCGCAAACAAAACCAAAAAAAATTTATAATTCCGTGGATTTTTATTGAGTTCAGTAAGGTATCGGCACAGAGGCAGGAACCTCAATATTTTTACTATGTATAATATTCTTTGTGGACACAAAAATGGAGTTAAACTCCTCTTATTATTAAATTAGCTTGGTATATGGATGAACTAACACCATGTGATTGATAAGACAACAGACACGATGATAGTTTTTTTTTTTTGACTATTGTTTAATATGTATATTTGCAGATGCAAAATAATGGAATGTTGCAGAATGTTGTAATCCTTTTTTTGTAGGACTAACAGTATTTTGTAGAGACCAGGTTCTGGAAGTCCTCCCTTTATCAAGTCAAAAGCATTTCTGAGTGTACTATACTATTTGCTAAAGGCTCTCTAGGTTGTTGTACACTGACAAAATGGGGTCATTAGACACTAATTTAAGGAAATCTGTCATTATTGTCAACCCCACTAACCAGTTGGTACTAGGGGTGTGAATCGCCAATAATTTAGCAATTCGATTCGAATCGCGATACCAGGGTGGCGATTCGATATATCGCAATATATCGCGATACTGTCATGTTGGGGATATATCACGATATATCGCGATGTTCCCTATTAAAAGCTTGGGAAAACTTATTCTAGCTGAGAAAGAATAAGATCCCGCGAGAGTTGTCCTGTGAGTGTGTACGTTCTCCTTCCTGTTTGTTCTGAGTCTGTAGTCTCGCGGTAGCAGCCTGCGAGTGGGACAGAGCTGATAGGTACACTGCCAACTAGTGGTCAGGAGTTTAAGTGTTATAAAAAAAATAAGACAGACAAATAGGACTGTGACTCAGTGAGTGAAATACAGTAAATGTTAATTATAATAATTTATAAAAAAAATCGATTCTCAGAATTTTAAAATCGATTCAGTATCGCAGAACAAAAAATCGCGATAATCTCGCGAATCGATTTTTTCTTACATCCCTAGTTGGTACAGGCTTGTAGTGTGGATGACACTGATGATGATGATAGTTCCCTATCCCTGATCCATGACCTCGTTCACCCATTATCCTCTTTTTTTGGGCCAGAGGCTTGGTGCTCGGGTGGCACTCCAGGAGCATGCTGAGGTCACAGCTGCTGCCTCCTCACTCAGCTCGGCTGCGAACAGGTTTGATGAAGCAGCAGCGGTGACGTCAGTGGGCTCCTGGGCATCAAGCCTGCCAACCAATGAAGGAAGATAATGGACAAACAGGGTCATGGATCGGGGATAGGTAAGTATCATTATCATCAGTGTCACCCACACTACACATCTGTAGCAACAGGTTAGTGTGGGTGACACTTCTGACAGATTCCCTTTAACCATAAGAGAAATATTATAATATACATAGAGAAAAACACACAGCAAGCTTTCTTACATGTGTAGGATATATTGGTCTTCCTCCTGTCGCCAGGACAATGATTTTTGCAGTCACTTTTGTCTGTTAAATACAAGAAAAAGAAGTCAACAGTCAGAACGCTTATCACAATAGACAAAATGTTTATACAAGCTATTGTTGCCTTATTGTGTCACCCGCCTCATGTAAGCCAATAAAAAATGCAAAAATATATACAATACATATATAACCCCTTAAGGAAAAGCCCATTTCGGCCTTGAGACCAATTTTCATTTTTGCGTTTTCTTTTTTCCCTTGTCTTCCAAGAGACATAATCCTTAAATTTTTTCACCTACAGACTCATATGAGGGCTTGTTTTTTGTGCGACCAATTGTTCTTTGTAATGACACCTTTTATTTTACAATAAAATTTACATTGTTTACCATGTGGGATCATGAACATTACATTGTAATAGTTTGGACAATTACGAACATGGCGATACCAAATATATTTATTAATTTTAGGGCGAGACTTAAAATAGGAAAAGTAGTGTATTTTTTTTTTTAGGGGAGAGGTTTTTATGTAATTTAAAAAAATATTTATTTTTTATTCTAGATTTTTTAACCCCTTAAGGACGCAGGACGTAAATGTACGTCCTGGCGAGGTGGTACTTAACGCACCAGGACGTACATTTACGTCCTGTGCATAACCGCGGGCATTGGAGCGATGCCCGTGTCATGCGCGGCTGATCCCGGCTGCTGATCGCAGCCAGGGACCCGCCGGCAATGGCTGACGCCCGCGATCTCGCGGGCGTCCGCCATTAACCCCTCAGGTGCCGGGATCAATACAGATCCCGGCATCTGCGGCAGTTCGCGATTTAAATGAACGATAGGATCGCCCGCAGCGCTGCTGCGGGGATCCGATCATTCAGAACGCCGGACGGAGGTCCCCTCTCCTTCCTCCGTCCGGCTCCCGGCGTCTCCTGCTCTGGTCTGTGATCGAGCAGACCAGAGCAGGAGATGACCGATAATACTGATCTGTTCTATGTCCTATACATAGAACAGATCAGTATTAGCAATCATGGTATTGCTATGAATAGTCCCCTATGGGGACTATTCAAGTGTAAAAATAAATGTAAAAAAATTTAAAAGTTAAAGTAAAAAAAAGTGAAAAATCCCCTCCCCCAATAAAAAAGTAAAACATCCGTTTTTTCCTATTTTACCCCCAAAAAGCGTAAAAAACATTTTTTATAGACATATTTGGTATCGCCGCGTGCGTAAATGTCCGAACTATTAAAATAAAATGTTAATGATCCCGTACGGTGAACGGCGTGAATGAAAAAAAGTCCCAAATTCCTACTTTTTTAATACATTTTATTAAAAAAAAAATTTATAAAAAATGTATTAAAAGTTTTTTATATGCAAATGTGGTATCAAAAAAAAGTACAGATCATGGCGCAAAAAATGAGCCCCCATACCGCCACTTATACGGAAAAATAAAAAAGTTAGAGGTCATCAAAATAAAGGGATTATAAACGTACTAATTTGGTTAAAAAGTTTGTGATTTTTTTTAAGCGCAACAATAATATAAAAATATATAATAATGGGTATCATTTTAATCGTATTGACCCTCAGAATAAAGAACACACGTCATTTTTACCATAAATTGTACGGCGTGAAAACAAAACCTTCCAAAATTAGCAAAATTGCGTTTTTCGTTTTAATTTCCCCACAAAAATAGTGTTTTTTGGTTGCGCCATACATTTTATGATATAATGAGTGATGTCATTACAAAGGACAACTGGTCGCGCAAAAAACAAGCCCTCATACTAGTCTGTGGATGAAAATATAAAAGAGTTATGATTTTTAGAAGGCGAGGAGGAAAAAATGAAAACGTAAAAATTAAATTGTCTGAGTCCTTAAGGCCAAAATGGGCTGAGTCCTTAAGGGGTTAAGTCCTTTTATATGCAATCATTAGATTGCATTTACTGTATAATGCTATGCCTATTGCATAGCATTATGCAGCAAGATCGGCAGTCCACTAATACTGCATGTGAATTGGTGATCCAATGGCAGGTGAGGTGACCCTCCACCGCCATTTTAGCCCATTGAACCCCCCCAACCACAATGCAGGGGTCCGATGAACCCACTGAGCTAGCCAGCATCTATAATTTAATGCTTTAGATGCAGTGATCAGCATTGATCACAGCTTCAAAAGGGTTAATGACAGGAAGCGGCGGGATTGCCACTCCCCATCATTAGTGGTAAGTGTTTAGTTACATAGCAGACACATATCGTTATGAAGCGAGAGCAGCTCCTGCATTCGCTTCAAAGTGACATTTACACCCTGGTGCATTAACAGAATAAATATACAGTGCCATGCAAAACCATATGTCCCCTTGGTGACTTTCCTGTTTTCTTGCATTACAACCTGGAATTAAAATGGATTTTAATCTGGATTTTTTAAAATTTACCAGACAAAATATCTGTTCAAAGTGTCATAGAGGCAGAAAAAGATGTATTGTACTCCGCCCCTAGACATCTTATTCCCTATCCAAAGGATAGGGGATAAGATGTCGGATCGCAGGGGTCCTGCCGTTGGGAAGCTCTGCGATCTCTCCTGCAGCACCTAGTGTCATCTGCTGCAGAGAGTAAACTTTGCTCCATGCCTGATGACGGGCGATACAGGGGTTGGAGTATCGTGATGTCACGGCCCCACCCCTTCATGACATCACGCCCCGCCCCCTCAATACAAGTCTATGGGAGGGGACATGGCGGCCATCTTCAATGCTCTTACTGAGGGAAGGAGGTAGTTGGCCAAGATCTTGCGATACATGGCCCCATCCATCCTCCCCTCAATACGATGCAGTAGTCCTGTCCCCTTAGAATGATGTTTCCACCTCCATGCTTCACAGTTGGGATGGTGTTCTTGAGGTTGTACTCCTTTCCTCCAAACACGGTGAGTGGAGTTTAGACTAAATAGCTAAATTTTTGTCTCATCGGACCACATGACCTTCTCCCATTCCTCCTCTGGACTTCAGATGGGCCTGGACATGCGCTGGCTTGAGCAGGGGGACCTTGGGTGCACTACAGGATTTTAATCCATGAAGGCCTATTGTGTTACTAATAGTTTTTTTTTTTTGGACCAGGTCCTGCCGTGTAGTTCTGGGATGATCCCTCACCTTCCTCATGATTATTGATGCAGCACGAGGCAAGGTCTTATGGAGTCCCAGACCGAGGGAGATTGACTGTCATCTTGAACTTCTTCCATTTTCTAATAATTGTTCCAACAGTTGTTGCCTTTCCACCAAGCTGTTTGCCTAATGTCCTGTAGCCCATCCCAGCCTTGTGCAGGTCTATAATTTTATCTATAAATTTTATCCCTAATGTCATTACATAGCTCTCTGGTCTTGCCCATTGTGGAGAGGTTTGAGTCTGTTTGATTGAGTGTGTGGACAGGTGTCTTTTATACAGGTAACAAAGTCAAACAGGTCCAGTTAATACAGGTAATGAGTGGAGAACAGGAGGGATTCTTATATTAAAAGAAAAAAAAAAAAAAAAGGTCTGCGAGAGCTGGAATTCTTACTGGTTGGTAGGTGATCAAATCCTTATGTCATGTAATAAAATGCTATTTAATTTTTTAAAAATCATACAATGTGGATTTTCCGGATTTTTTTTTACATTCAGTCTCTCACAGTTGCAGAGTACCTATGATAAAAATGATAAACCTCTACATCCTTTGTAAGGAGGAAAACCTGCAAAATTGGCTGTGTATCAAATACTTGTTCTGCCCACTGTATATATATTTTTATGTTAAAATGTGAAGATGAGGTAGAATAAGGGTCTTCATTAAAGAAAATGTTAGAATAACATCACATGTGCATAGTCTTTAAAAGGTGAAAAACAGAAACCCCTTTATAAACTTACAATTAGAAGGAGCGAAAGTGGTTAACCTACAAATCTGACAATTGCTTTCGGATGCAAAATATGGCATTATGTATATAAATATTATAACTGCTAGTATACTAATTGAGAAAGCAGGGCTTCCACCACAGAATGTAACCAGTTTATTTTAAAGGGGTACTCTTCCCCTAGACATCTTATCCCCCATAAAAAAGAGAGGGGCTAAGATGTCTGATTGCAGGGGTCTGGACCCCCCCTCGATCTTCAGGCCGGCACCGCAGTGTTCTGAACGCGGAAGCTTGGGGCTTCAAGTATATGGGAAGGAGTGTGAAAGCTGGTACACAGCCGTCAAGTCCCCTCCCATAGACATGAATGAAGGGGGCGTGGCATGACGTCAAGAACATGGAAGCCCCAAGCTTCTGTGTTCAGAACACCGCAGTGCCGGACCAGAAATCCCCGGGTGGGCCTGGCCTTTTGGCCCCCCCGCAATTTCATGGCCGGCACCGCGGTGTTCTGAACACAGATGTCTAGGGATGGATTACCCCTTTAAGGAGCCAGCCATTTTTTCTCCCAAAACATCCATTTGAGGGAGGGAGATTGATTCATCAGATCAAGTCCTGCAAAGTGGGAGCTTGAAGGGTAACTGGTTCCATAGGCACTTTGTTAGGCCCCATGGCCTTTTCTATAAGTATGTGTGCGGGTACTGTGCAGGTAAATTCAGGCTTGCTTCATCCTCCTCCCCTATGCAATATTTCCTGTACCACCCTGAGTTGCCAGCTAGCACCACCTCGTAAATGGTTAGACAGTGGGGTCTCAGAAGATCTTCTGCTATGCTGATGTGGTAGACGTATTTTCCAACTACCTCCTCTCCTTGGACCAGCTGATGTCTAAATTTGACTTCCTTCATCTGAGCGGCTTCATTACTTGCAGCTCCGCCACCACATGGTCTGTAAACTCAGTTCGACTCGTGTCTGTGCCGACTAATTTTGAACAATTATGTCGCCAGGGACCAATGGCCAACAGCCTTGTCTCTGACATCTACTCTGTCTTGAATTTCCCAATGGATGGTGGTGCTCCTTCTCACAAGTAAATGTGTGTTGGGAGGAAGTATTGAATGTCCAACTCTCCTTAGCGCAGTGGCAGATCATCTGGGAGAAGGCCTCGAAGGCTTCTATCTGCCCGTCGTACAAGGAAACTAATTTTAACCTGTTGATTTGCTGGTATCACACTCCTGAACTGCTGTATAAGCTAAATCCGACCATTTTCCTGCAATGCTGGCGCTACATGCGAGGGGTCGGATCCCCCTGATATCTTCTTGTCCTGCACCAGGCTCACTAATTAATGGTCTGAAGTCGAGCACTTGATATCTGAGGTCCTGAATACTGCTGTTCCTCTGGATCCTTTGGTCAATCTTTTACCCTTGTCCCGACGGTCCCTGGGCAAGAAACAGATAAAACTCCTTCACATTTGATTGAAAACTTCTGGAAAAGAGTGGCTCCTCTATCACGTCATGACCTCCTTACTCGCATACATGAGATTCGCTGCCTTGAGTCACTCACTGCCTCCCTAAATAATGCTATGCTGGTATATACCTCTGTGTGATAACCAACAACCTCCCTGAACCCCTGCTTTCCCCCCACCCCCCTCCTACCTCCTTCTGCCACATGTATACTTTCCTCCGTGCGTTCACGGGGGTGACTTGTTATGTTCTTCAGCTGATAGTAGCCTTAACCTCTTAAGGACCCTTGACGTACGCCATGACACCCTGGTACTTAAGGACCCATGACGTACGCGTACGTCATGGCGAATTCCGGTCCCCACCGAACGCCGGGCGGGGATCGGACCGGGATGCCTGCTGAAATCATTCAGCAGGCATCCCGTGCAAACGCCCAGGGGGGTCATCATACCCCCCATGTCAGCGATCGCAGAAAATAGCAAGTGAATTCACACTTGTGATTTGCTGCGATTCCGGTGATCCACCCCCAATCAACTCCTGTATCTATGGGGAGGTGGCGATTGGCTGGACTCCTGCTATTGGCTGGACGATCGTAGCTGCCGGAATAGCAGCCGGCAGGGGAGGGGTTAACAGCATCTTCCCGCAGCTCCCGCCGCTGGCTGAGTTCAGTCAGCGATCAGAGCTGCTGGAGGAAGCCAGGGACCCCCCCCCCTCTGCCGAGATCGGAGCCCTCACAGAAGAAAAGAAGCCCTCCATAGAGCAGGGAAATAATACAGCCCAGGGTAATTCCCCCCCCCCCCCCCCGACCCCCTAATAGGCCCCAAGGGTCGGCCGCAATTTTTCAGCGTGACCCAGGCCCTATTAAGGGTTCAGGGTGCTGCATTTGGCCCCCCATTTATTTTGGCCGCTGAACTCCCCCCCCCCCCCTCACCCCATACAGTTATAATTACACCAATCACACACACTCGCTTTTCACATCTCGCTTCATGAATATTTATCAAACACCTGTGGGGTGTTAAGGCACACTGTACCCCTTGTTATGTTCCTTGAGGGGTGTAGTTTCCAAAATAGTATGCCATGTGTTTTTTTTTTTTTGCTGTCCTGGCACCATAGGGGCTTCCTAAATGCGATATGCCCCCCCCCCCCCCCCCATTCAGCAAAATTTGCAAATGTGACTCCTTCTCTTCTGAGCATTGTAGTGCGCCCGCAGTGCACTTGACGTCCACACATGGGGTATTTTCATACTCGGAAGAGATGGTGTTACAAATTTTGGGGGCATTTTCTCCTATTACCCCTTGTAAAAATGTAAAATTTGGGGGAAACCAGCATTTTAGTTGAAAAAAATAATAATAATTTACACATCCAACTTTAACGAAAAGTTGTCAAACACCTGTGGGGTGTTAAGGCTCACTGTACTCCTTATTACGTTCCTTGAGGAGTGTAGTTTCCAAAATAGTATGCCATGTGTTTTTTTTTTTTTTTGCTGTCCTGGCACCATAGGGGATTCCTAAATGGAACATGCCCCCCGAAAACCTTTTCAGCAAAATTTGCTTTGCAAAATCCAAATGTGACTCCTTCTCTTCTGAGCATTGTAGTACACCAGCAGAGCACTTGACGTCCACACATGGGGTGTTTCCATACTCAGAAGAGATGGGGTTACAAATTTTGGGTGGCATTTTTTCCTATTACCCCTTGTAAAAATGTAAAATCTGGGGGAAAACCAGCATTTTAGTGAAATTTTTTTTTTTCCCATTTACACATCCGACTTTAACAAAAAGTTGTCAAACACTTGTGGGGTGTTAACGCTCACTGTACACTGTACGCTGTTCTAGCACCATAGGGGCTTCCGAAATGCGATATGCCCCCCCCCCAAAAACCATTTCAGCAAAATTTGCTTTCCAAAAGCCAAATGTGACTCCTTCTCTTCTGAGCATTATAGTTCACCCGCAGAGCATTTTACGTCCTAACATGGGGTATTTCCATACTTAGAAGGGATGGGGTTACAAATTTTGGGGGGCATTTTCTCCCATTACCTTTTGTTAAAATGGTAAATTTGGGGAAAAAACTGCACTTTAGTGAAAAAAATTTTTTTTTCCTTTTACACATCCGACTTTAACGAAAAGTCGTCAAACACTTGTGGGGTGTTATGGCACACTGTACCCCTTGTTACGTGCCTTGAGGGGTGTAGTTTCCAAAATAGTATGCCTTGTTGGTTTTTTTTTTTTGCTATTCTGGCACCATAGGGGCTTCCTAAATGTGACATGCCCCTCAAAAACCATTTCAGAAAAACTCCCTCTCCAAAATCCCATTGTCGCTCCTCTACTGCGTTCGCCGAACACTTCACATCCACATATGAGGTATTTCCTTACTCGAGAGAAATTGGGTTACAAATTTTGGGGCGCTCCTATTACCCCTTGTAAAAATTCAAAACCTGGGTTTACAAGAACATGAGAGTGTAAAAAATGAAGTTTTTGAATTTTCTCCTTCACTTTGCTGCTATTCCTGTGAAACACCTAAAGGGTTAACAAACTTTCTTAATGTCATTTTGAATATTTTGAGTGGTGCAGTTTTTATAATGGGGCATTTCTAATATGAAGGCCCTTCAAATCCACTTCAAAACTGAACTGGTCCCTGAAAAATTCAGATTTTTAAAATTTTGTGAAAAATTTGAAAATTGCTGCTGAACTTTGAAGCCCTTTGATGTCTTCCAAAAGTAAAAATTTGTCAACTTTATGATGCAAACATAAAGTAGTCATATTTTAAATGTGAATCAATATATAATTTATTTGGAATGTCTATTTTCCTTACAAGCAGAGAGCTTCAAAATTAGAAAAATGCAAAAAAAAAAAATCCTGAAATTTAGAATTTTTCACCAAGAAAAGATGCAAGTAAAATTTACCACTAACATAAAGTTGAATATGTCACCAGAGTTATTAATGCATAAAGTGATAGAGGTCCGATTTGAAGAAATATTTATGTTGTGTTACTAATGCTCCCAGAATTCCCAAACTCTAGGTAGGACAATGGAAGATAAAAGAATATCTCAGAGCATTCCACACATTTTGAGCATTTAGTCTAAATCTGCTAAAGTGTCATGTAAGCACTATGAAGTATATACAGCTGGGTCATATGTTGGGGATACCTATCCTGGTGTATCTAGGCCCAAATCTCCCTCCCAGACAGAATGTCTTTGTATCCCAGAGCAGGGCTGAAACCTGGTTGTACTAAAATCATTGTTATTGTTACTGTGGTTTCTGGCATTTGTGTTTGCAATATCTTTACCTTCTTTGGGGACTATTATGATCAATGTTTCAATGTCATAGCTGGCTTTATATGCCTTTAAGTATAATAATGTTTTAACGTTCCCGAATCATAAAGAGTTCAGTGATTCTGCATACACAGATGTTTTTTTTTTTTTTTACACTTTTATAAAATAAAAATGATGCTTGTTTGTTTTTTACTGTGCATGCCATACTATTACAGAAAGGGTTGTCAAGAAATAAAAGCATGGGAAATGTTTAGTTTGACTTGTTTTGAAGACTTTTTATATATGCTCCCATTCTCTACATATCTACTACATGGGATGTGTTAACATCAGCTGTTTTTCTGGTTTCCCCATTATGCCATTTGCAACAAACAGCTAATCTAACTCCTTTTTTTATTGGATGCACAGAATTATTTTCTTTGATGTTTGTTGATCCCTTACAGGTTCTGAATTGTATACTGTTTATTTTTCAATAAACTTTGATTATTAAAAGCATGGGAAGTGTCACTGCCAACCATGACCCCAATACAGGATCCTGACCAACATAGATATTTACGCACAGGTATTTTCATCTGAGACATTTATGGCATATTGACAGTGAATGCAATTTAAGCACTTTAATTTTTCCTCCGCCCCTTCTAAAAATCATAACTCTTTCTATTTTCCACCTACAGACCCATAAGAGGGCTTGATTTTTGCACAACCAATCCTACTTTGTAATGACATCGATAATTTCAACACAAAATTTATGGCGAAACAAAAAAGAAATATTTGTTGGGCAAAATTGAAAAAAATTGAAAAAAACAACATAATTTTGTAAATTTTGGGGGACTTTCAATTCCACGCAGTGCACTTTTCAGTAAAAATGACACCCCATATTTATTCTGTGAGTCCATACGATTAAAATGATCCCCAAATTATATAGGTTTGATTTTTGTTTTACTTTAAAAAAAATTAACCTTTTGTACGAAAATTTGCCTGTTTCAAAATGTCCCCTTCAAACCCCTATAACTTTTTTATTTTTCCGTATACAGGGATGTGTGAGGGCTCATTTTTTGTGCTGCGACCTGTAGCTTTTCTCGGTACCATTTTTGTTTTGACGGGACTTTTTGATCACTTTTCATAAATGTTTTTAGAGTACACAAAGTGATCAAAAATATGCAATTCTGGACTTTGGTATTTTTTCACGCACTGACCGTGCGGTTAAAGTAGCATTACATTTTTTCCACATATGTTTGTTTATTTTTGTTTACATATTTTTTCTTTTTTTTTTTATATTGAAACTTTTATTACGGAAGGTGTTAAATCACTTTTATAAAAAAAAAATTCTATATACACAGTTTTATAGTCTTATATAGTCTTCAGATTGCATACACTGTTCAATGCTTTGCCACAGCATAGCATTGATCAGTGTTATTGATACTCTGCTTCTCCAGCCTGCATTGGCTGACTGGACCATCAGATCATCGATTGGACGGCGAGGAGGCAGGTAAGGGTCCTCCCACCACCCTCTCAGTTAATCGAGACACCGCGGTTTCAGCATGGTGGTCCAGATCAACACCACTGAGCAGCCAGGACTTGTTTTTTAACCAGCGTACAGTGGGCAAAGTTCTAAAAAATTTTTTTTACCTGCATTGCTCCTGGCATTATTACTGCAATGTGTGTTACATTGGGCATGCTAATGTGGCACTGTTGTGGTTGCCTCTCTTTTTGTTGTATCATGTTTTATTGAAAATTGCAAAAATAAAATCTTTATAAAAAAAAAAAAAATGTATAACATTCTGATCTGAGTATTGCACTCTGTACTAAGAGAAACAAACCTCCTTCCCAGTGTTTGCTACTGCATGCACAGTGTGTTCATCCACAAAACTGGCCTTCAGGTTAAAATACTTTACTTTCCTGTTAAAAAAAAAAAAAAGCAGAAGAGTACATATTAGAAGGGAAAAATCACATTATTACGGATCATTCAGGGAAAGAAGCTAGAGAATATAACAATTATAAAGCATTCAATAGCACATAATGTTAACTACAAGCAATGTAACATGAGAGGTCATCTGAAAAAATAAATGGTAGATACATATGAAACAGTGAAGTCGGGTACAGTTAATACTTTAATGGGGATTTCTGATGTGTACTATTAATTGCATATGGATAATGGGATGTCATTGATGACTGTGGTAGAAATCCAACAAGTAGTAATAAAGCACAGTTCTAATTCTATAGTTTTCAATGTCTACCAGAATTTCTCTGACGTTAAACCCTCAAGACCATTTATTGGGCACCTATTAAGAGGTACTCCCAAGAACGATGATGCTGCTGCACTGCTTTAGTATGGAGGCCCCTTCCCTTTTTATTTCTGCACAGCTGCACTTCCACCTGACTATGCAGAAATAGGCAACTGGCTCCTCTCACTTAACCGGTGCTATTCTGAAATCCACCTGCACAGTGGGTAGCCAGATGCCACTGTGCAGGAAATGACTGAAGAGGCTACAGTGGTGAATAAGTGCTGCAGCACCTTCTTAGGACCATTCTGAGGATGAGTGGGAGTCTTATAAAGTGATGGGGCATCCTGCCAAGAAGCCATTTCATTATAATATGGGAATAACCATTTAAATGTATGTCTCTTTAAGCCATTTTACTATTTTATTTTCCTATTCAGTGTTGGCGTGCTGTGAAAGATCCTCTTTAATAAAAGCTATCCTGAGTCACAAACCAATATTACATGCCATGGGATTATATGCACTTGGCCTGTCTATCACTAGAAATCTGATGTGATTTTTGACCAACACTCAACTAAATCCACGACAAGTTAAGCAAATGTTAGGAAAATGGAAATCAAAATAGATAATAACAAATTCTTCAACATTTTTATTGTCTCTTGTTTATCTGCACAGCTATATGGCGCCACAGAAACTGTGGCAGAATACTATTCTGAGCTGAGTATTGTATATAGCACAGTCAAGCCTTAACCCCTTAAGGACCAGGGGTTTTTCCCTTTTGAACTTAAATTTGTTCCTCCTTACCTTTAAAAAATCATAACCCTTTCAATTTGGTACCTAAAAATCCATATGATGGCTTATTTTTGCGCCACCAAATAGGTTTGATTTTGTCGTATCATAACTAAATGCCGGAAAATGTATATGTTTAAAATTGTCATCTTCTGACCCCTATAACTTTTTATTTTTCCGCGTACGGGGTGGTATGAGGGCTAATTTTTTGTGCCGTGATCTGAAGTTTTTAGCGGTACCATTTTTGTATTGATCGGACTTTATGATCGCTTTTTATTCATTTTTTCATGCTATAAAAAGTGACCAAAAATACGCTATTTTGGACTTTATAATTCGGACATTTCCGCACGCGGCGATACCAAATATGATTATTTTTATTTACACTTTTTTTTTTTAAATGGGAAAAGGGGGATATTCAAACTTTTATTAGGGAAGGGGTTAAATGATCTTCATTCACTTTTTTTTTGCAATGTTATAGCTCCCATAGGGAGCTATAACACTGCACACACTGATCTTTTACATTGATCAATGGTTTCTCATAGGAAACCATTGATCAATGATTCTGCCGCTTGACTGCTCATGCCTGGATCTCAGTACTAGGAAAGCTGAGTGATTCATGTGAGAAATATAATTGCAGCCATATTTTTTTCACCCAGCTTTTCCTAGACTTGAAAACAGCAAACATTGCCTAAATATATGTTATCACATATTTAGGCAAACTTTGCTGTTCCGAAGACAGTCTAGGAAAGCTGGGTGAAAAAAATATGGCTGCAATTATATATTTCTCACAGGAATCATCATTCACTCACTGAATGATGATTCCTACTAGGAAAGCTGAGTGATGATGATTCATTCCTGTGAGAAATACCATTGCAGGCGGGTGGGCGGCCATAGATTAAACTGGAGCAGCAGGAGCTACCTTGCAGGTGACCATCTTGGTGAAGGGCTCTCTTCCAACTGCGACACAGCTCCTCTTTGACGGGCAAATAGAGCTACGCTGCAGTACGTAGCTGCACACAGGCACGTCGCTCATCCCCCAGAATTCATTATTTTCTTAAAAGGAAAGTAATGAATTAATACGTGCAGGCCGCAGGCATCAGTGGGGCCTGCCGAAGGAGTCAGGTATTATTTAAAATTTTCTTACCGGAGTGACACACACAGTAGTAGTAGCGGCGGCGGGCGAGCGGGGGCGGGGGGGCGTGAGGATAAAGCCATTATCGGTCCCCCAGCCTGAATTCTTGGGGGGGGGGTCCATCCCCCCAGTCCCCCCCGGTTCCTGCGCCCCTGCCTTTGACTCCCATGTTAAAAAAAAAAACATACGTTTCAATACGGGTCTTCACCCGGACCAAAAACCATGGTAGGCTACGGTTTTGGGTACGGGAAAAAAAACTGACAAAACCGTACAAGATGCAAAAAGTACACAACCTGATGCATCTTTTAGCATACGGTTTTCAATGTAGAGTCAATGCATACGGTTTTCAATACGGTTCCGTACAGTTTTCAAATTGAAAACATATACGGGAACGGTATTGCTAAAACGTAGTGTGAACCCAGCCTAAGACAGATTTTTATACAATAAAGCTTTTTAGTAAGGGTGTGTTCACACGGCCGTTTGCCCCCGTTTAGTTTAAAAAAAAAAACGGATAGATACGGCTGATCAAACGGGTATCCGTTTTGAACAGTTTGTAACCGTTTTTAATCCGTTTTAAATCAGCCATCTACAGACTCCCGCAGCCAGGACTAGTACTACTCCCATCATGAAAAAGACTTGTTTCCATGGTGGAAGTAGTAGTTCCTGACTGCAGGAGTCTGCTAGCGGCTGGGGAGGCTACATTAGTGCTTTTACTACTACCCCCATAATGGAACAGACTCTGTTCCATGATGGGAGTAGTAGTACAGGGGCTGAGGGATCGATCGCACCGCGTCTCACTTCTGAGACCCAATCCGATCAGAAGTTATTAAGCAGGGGAGCGGGCGGCATGGTCCGCAACCCTGCGGTCACCGATGTATTTTACTTTCATTTTTTAATTTCCCGCGGGGAGCTCTGAATGGCCCGTACTGAGGAGCCAATCAGGGCTCCCTGCAGGGATTTTTAAAATAGACAATGTATATTAAAAGCGCTGTGGGGGGGCAAGATATATAGAGCTATAAATCTAGCCCCCCAGGGCATTTATAAAGATATAACCCCCGCCAGCGCAAAAATATATACCCCCGCAGTATATATATATATATATATATATATATATATATATATATATATATATATATGTGACCTCCCGCCAGCGCATTTATAATGTAACCCCCGCCTGCGCCTTTATAATACCCCCCGCCAGCGCATTTATGTGACCCCCCGCTGGCGCATGTCATTACTGCAGCGCTATCTTTGAATAGTATTTTACTCGCAGAGCATTGCACCAGCCGCCGCCGGCACGATGCTGCTGATAGAATACTATTCATACATCGCGCTGCAGGGGCATATTATATAGAAGTGCTGTGGGGGGGGGGGGGCAGATATATAGTATTATCTGGCCCCCACAGCACTTCTATATAATATGCCCCTGCAGCGCGATGTATGAATAGTATTCTATCAGCAGCATCGCGCCGGCGGCGGCTGGTGCGATGCTCTGCGAGTAAAATACTATTCACAGATAGCGCTGCAGTAGTGACATATGCGCCAGCGGGGGGGGGGGGGTCACATAAATGTGCTAGCGGGGGGGGGTATATATTGATAATTGAGCTGGCGGGGGATATAAAATTATAAAAGCGCAGGCGGGGGTTACATTATATATATACTGCGGGGGTATATATTTTTGCGCTGGCGGGGGTTATATCTTTATAAATGCGCTGGTGGGCTCGATTTATAGCGCTATATATCTTGCCCCCCACAGCGCTTTTAATATACATTGTCCTTTTTAAAATCCCTGCAGGGAGCCCTGATTGGCTCTTCAGTACGGGCCATTCAGAGCTCCCCGCGGGAAACTTAAAAATGAAAGTAAAATACATCGGTGATCCCAGGGTTGCGGACCATGCCGCCCGCTCCCCTGCTTAATAACTTCTGATCGGATCGGGTCTCAGAAGTGAGACCCGGTGCGATCAATCCCTCAGCCCCTTTACTACTACCCCCATCATGGAACAGAGTCTGATCCATGATGGGGATAGTAGTACAAACACTAATGTAGTCCCCCCAGCCACCGGCAGACTCCCGCAGCCGGGGAATTACTACTCCCATCATGGAACAGACTTGTTTCCATGATGAGAATAGTAGTAGTCCCACAACACTGTAGGAGTCTGCTGATGTCACCTCTTCTGAGCATGCTCAGATGTAATTGCGGCTATTTTAAACCTGGGTGCACAAGGATGACATTAAAAGGTTCATCCGTTTGCCATAGACTTCAATGTTAAAATTATGATGTCCGTGTTTTCTTCCGTTTTTTTCACGGAAGAAAAAATACTGCATGTGCCGTTTTTTTCTTCCATGAAAAAAATGGAAATGAGTGCAAACGGGTGCACACGGATGTAAACGGATTGTAAAAAAATCCCATTGACATGAATGGGATTTTTTTTTAAAACCGTTTTTAATCCGTTTACAATCTGCAAAAAAGGAACTGAAACAGGGATAAAAAAAAAACCGGGGGCAAACGGCCCTGTGAACGCACCCTAAATGACTACAAGCAGAGATCTTTGTATCAGTTCCTCCTAATTTTTAACTTCCCATTACACAATGGAAAGTTTATTTGTTGAAAATGTAAAATCTCTTTAAAATTCAATACATAAGAGGGATATATATATTTTTTTCAACAGATTTTTACAGCAGAACCATAGAGCTATATACTGCCTGCATTTGGTGTATCATAAATACCGATTTCTGTCCTCTATATAAGATGAGCATCACACAAAATGTTTAACAATAGAAAATGGTTGAACTTTTGAGTAGTGCATATGGTTTGAACTTCGGAAATGCAATGATGTAAACTGGATAAGTAAATGTGGTTATAGAAGGCTACAGTACACACAACATTGTTTTCAATGTACTTCTACAAAATTAAAATGTTATATAGTAAAATTAATACAGAAAATAAAATATAAATAATGTTTTAAAATTAACCTGTCAGCTCTATTTGCTGCTAAGAACTCCATACATCATTAAAGGAGTACTCCGAAGCTAAACCTTTAGGGGGCAAAATAAGTATTAAAGAAAGTTATATAACATTGCAATATACTTACGTTTTTCATATGGTCCTTTTAACATCGTTCTCCGCACTTTTTCCTCCGAACGGAAGCTGTATGCCTTTCCCTCTTCTGATGACGCTCGACCGCATCTTCTCCTCGATCCGGCGCCATCTTCGCACGGTGACTCATCGCTCCCATGAGTCTTCGCGGGCTCTGCCGGCCTCCCTGGTCGAAGTCGGCTACTCCCCCTTTTCTAATATATTCATTTATTTGCTGAGCTGCCATAGGCTCAGCTCAGCAAACACCCATCTAAGCGCTGTCTTCCAATCAGCGCTTAGGTCCCGCACATCCCCTGGGCCAATGAGAATGTGTAAATTTACGTTTGCGTACCAGGTACGCTTATTCACAGAAGCAGTTCCGCATTCCTACCAACGTAGGGAGACTAAGTATCTCCTTACATAGCAACAGCTATGCACGGTTATTATTGGTCACTTGTATAGCTATTCCAGTCCTCACTAATGCATATTAAAATAAAGGTCATTCCTACCCTTTGTAACCCCTCCCTGTCCCTATATATGTGTTTTAACTGAAATAAACTTTTATTGTGGACAGAAATCCATTGTCTGGCGTTTTCATTGCGATTTTTCACAGCAAAGATATTTACTATTATTTAATATAATGTAAGTATAAATATGTTTAAGTTCATTGTATATTATTAATTTGTAAATAGAATATATATATATATATATATATATATATATATATATATATCTATAATGAAATGCTGCTTACATCATGGGGAAACTACAAGCCACAGCATGCCCATACAGTACTTTTATGTACGGGCATGCTGTGACTTGTAGTTTTCACTTAGATGTAAGCAGCATTTCACTATATATATAAGCTGCAAATAATCTGGGTGAAAACTACAAGTCTCAGCATGCCTGTACATAAAAATACTGTACGGGCATGCTGAGTCTTGTAGTTTGGGATATGGGATAGTTAGGGAACTAACAGAGAAAGGGGGTATATAGGAAGCCTTTTGGGCTGAATTTGTGCGAGGGGGAGTGAATTCCCATGCCCCCTGCCCCTACAGGTGGGGCCATGCAGGGGGCACCACTATAAAACGCCCCCGCAACATACAGGCGGGGCGTACATGGTTTCCAGGTACTCATACGGCGGTTGTCCAGCGTGCAGAGGTCCCACCACAGTAAACCCGGTCTCCGGCATCCAGTCCTTTAATCATGTTCCCACCCACGCACCAGGTCCCCCGGGGGTCTGCCCGTTCCTCCCCGCCACACTCCACTGCACGGGGTCTCAGGGCTCGGGCAGAGGATCGGAGCACTCCGTCCCCGGTTCCCCCGTTCCGGACTCTCCTCCGCTATCTCCGCAGTGGCCCTTGGACCTCCCCCCGTTGCCGTGTTAACTCTGCTGGGCCGAGCGGTGCACGAGGGGGGGGGGGGGGTGCCTCGGTGGCGACTGGGCTGCCAGAGGAGATCCTAGCCTCTGCCAGGTGGGCCCGAGTCCCTTGCCCGGGAGTTTCGCAGGGGTCCCCGCTCCTCTCGCTCCCCGAGATCAGCTTTCCTCCCTGCTCATCGGAGCGGTGCCGCCGGGCCACGTGGTGTGCAGGGGGGGCGGGGCCCACTGCCGTCTCGGTGCCCGGCCAGTCCCTCACCTGGGTTTCTGTCCTGGGTCTCCTCCTCCTCGCTCCCCATGGCTCCGGGCGGCTTGACCGGCGTCGTCCTCGGTTGCCCGGCCGCGTGGTGCGGAGCCCACGACAGTCACGGTGCCCGGCCTGGTTCTTGCGCCAGGCTCTCCTCCTCCTCCCCGTGGCTCCGGGCGGCAGGATCGGCGCCCTCCCCGGTTGCCGGGGGCGGCGCCGCTGGGCCACGTGGTGCGCGAGGGGGCAGAGCTAAAACTTGTAAACAATCCGGGCGGCCGGCTTTAACACACCAGCCTCCCAACAGACGGGGGACTGGCGGCAGCCCTATATCATCTAAGGGCTCCCCGCGGCCACCGGGCTGCGGGTATGCCAAGGGGAGAGTCTCCAGTACAATTCCCCTCCTCCAGTTCTCACACCCCAGGTTTCCCTGCCGGACTCAGGGTCACCTCGGACCACGTTTAGTGGTGGCTGACTGTTCACGTAGCGGCTATGCCACGCAGCCGCTCACAACATTGTGCCGTACAGTCACTCATAACATTCATACCGCACAGTCGCTCATAGAATTTCCTTCCGTACAGTCACTCAGCATTCATACCTGGCAGTCACCCAGCACTTATACCGTCCAGTCACTCATAGCATTCACACCGTGCAGTTACTCATAGCTTTCATACCGTGCAGTCACTCATAGCTTTCACACCGTGCAGTCACTCATAGCTTTCACACCGTGCAGTCACTCACAGCATCCATACCGTACAGTCACTCACAGCATCCATACCGTACAGTCACTCACAGCATCCATACCGTACAGTCACTCACAGCATCCATACCGTACAGTCACTCATAACGTTTCATACTGTGCAGCCACTCTTAGCTTCATACCGTATAGTCACTCTTAGCATTTATACCGTCACAGTTCACCCACAGCATTCATACCGTGCAGTCACTCGTAGCATTTACACCGTACAGTCACTCATAGCATTCATACCATGCAGCCGCTCATAGCATCATACCGGGCAGTCGCTCATAACATCATACAGTCTGCTCACTCATAGCGTCATACTGCGCAGTCACTCATATCATATTTTGCAGTCGCTCGGCACTCATACCGTGCAGTCACCCATACCACTATACTGTGCAGTCACCCATACCATTTATACTGTGCAGTCTACTAGCGTTTATACCATGCAGCTACTCTCAGCACTTATACCATGTAGTCACTCATAGAATGTATTCCACCCGTAGCTTCACATGATACATAAGCTCATGGCTTTCACACCGCACGCAACACGTATACGGTACATACACTCATAACATTTACTGCTCTTACGTTATGTCAGTACTATACCGCTCACCGCTTTATACTGCACATATGCTCAAGCATTTACACTGCGTACAAACATTCATAATATTCATCCTGCATAACAGGCGCTCTTAGTGGCACATGCAGGGCATACAGTTAGTGTTGTATAGAGCACACACGTCCTAGTGTTTCATGCAGTGGTTACAGCACGTTGTTTTCAATACACACATGTTCAGGGTCACATTCAGCAAGTACAGTTACGTCATTGTATAGAATACACGCTCACAGTGTCACATACAGTGGGAACAGCTGTGGTATCATGTAAGGTACATGTGCTCTTGGTGTCACTTACAGTGGGTACAGTTTGCTGTTGCATTCAATACACGCTCAGTTGCACACAGTGGGTACAGTTATAGTATCACACACAGTACACACGCTCATACTGTTACATACAGGGAGTACAGTCACATTGTCGTATACAGCACACACGCTCATAATGTTATATGCAGTGAGTACAGCTATAGTACTGTTACAGTTCACATGATAGTAGTTTCCATGCAGTGGGTACAGTTCCATTATTGCACACAGTACATACGTGCATCACGCCACACACTGTGAGTACAGTCATAGTGCCTAACGCTCATACCATTAGCGCCGCATCGTGCCCGTTATGGTCATATCACACTCATGTGTGCCGCTGCATCCATACATGTGCTCATACGGGTTGCACTGAACGTACGCTCACAACTGTCGTCGTATCTAGCTCTTCACTGTGTTACCGCACACATGCTCATAGCTAGTACTGTTCACACGCACAACCTTACTCGGCATACCATACACACGTTAGCAGCTTCTCACTGTACAGATATTCTCAGGTTGTATGATACAATCACAAATAGTTACCCTGCACACACATCGGTATCGGCTATTGGTCCCTGTAGCTGACATACCACACTCACAGCTATCACTTCCACAGACACGAGGGTTACTCAAAGACCTGTCACGCCTACAGGTACAAGGTTCGAGTCAGACTGCCATTCCAGGCACAGCGGTTACGCAAAGACCTGTCACATCCACAGGCACGAGGGTATGCGAGGCCTGTCTGTCTACAGGTACGATAGTCACATAGAGGCCTTCCAGATCCACATGCACGAGGACATGCAAGACCTGTCAAAAACTACAGGTACGATAGTCATGGAGAGGTCGGTCATGTCTGCGGACACAGTGGTTCTGTTGATGCCTGTCTGCAAGCATGATAGTCCTTAGGTTTAATTGTTACTGAGATCTGTCGAGTCCGCAGGCATGGTCAGGATGAGGAGGCCCGTCGTTCGCTGCAGGTCATTACTCCTGAGACCATATTTGTGACAGTATGTTGGCAGGTTAGGATATGGCTCACTGTACAGTCCAGTCAACTCTTCATATCACTTAACTAACAATGAAGATTTTGCCACTTATCAGCAGGGACAGGAGGACATGTTATCCCGACAAGCTCCATCGGTTTCCCCTTTCTGCAATTACCACAGTGAGCATGTCAATATGAACAAATCAGCTAGCACGTAGTCAGGTCCCGTTCCAGTGCCGGGCCGGACTCTGTAGGCGTCACCACCATATCTTCTCAGTGTCAGGTACTGCCTCATGTGGTCGCCAGCCGGCAGGCACAACTCTCTTGGTTTCTTGAGTCTAGCAAGAACAGTTTAGGGGAAGATAGACATGACTAGTTGTGGTGTTGGTTATTATGGTCAGGAATGTTGTTATTAATTCTACTTCTTGATTTCTTTGCCCTCTATAGGCGTGCCCTCATACGCGGTTATGGGCACAACTCAACCGCTTCGTCAGTCATTCTTATTTATATAGGTACATATGTTTGTATGTAGGTGCAATCTCAAGTACAGAACTTCCCACGCCCCCTGCACCTACAGTCGGGGGCCATGCAGGGGGCACCACTATAAAATGCCCCCACAACATACAGGCGGGGCGTACGTGGTTTCCAGGTACCCTCCCAACCCTCCCTTATTCTTATCAATTCACCATAGGGTATGCCCTCTATAGGCGTGCCCTCATCCGCGGTTATGGGCACAACTCAACCGCTTCGTCAGTCATTCCTATTTATACAGGTACATAGGTTTGTATGTAGGTGCAATCTCAAGTACGGAACAACTCAAACCGCTTGGTAAGTCAATGTATGGTTTGCATAGTTGTGTATTCAGCGCTTGCTACCACAAGAGGCATGGACTCAAGGGACAGGGACATAATACTCCCCCTTTATAAAGCATTGGTACGGCCTCACCTGGAATATGCTGTTCAGTTTTGGGCACCTGTCCATAAAAGGGACACTGCGGAGTTGGAAAGGGTGCAGAGACGCACGACTAAACTAATATGGGGCATGGAACATCTTAGCTATGAGGAGCGATTAAAGGAGTTACAGTTGTTTAGTCTTGAGAAGAGACGTTTAAGGGGGGATATGATAAACGTATATAAGTATATTAATGGCCCATACAAAAAATATGGAGAAAAACTGTTCCAGGTTAAACCCCCCCAAAAGGACGAGGGGGCACTCCCTCCGTCTGGAGAAGAAAAAGTTTAGTCTCAAGGGGCGACACGCCTTCTTTACCGTGAGGACTGTGAATTTATGGAACGGTCTACCTCAGGAACTGGTTACAGCAGGAACAATTAACAGCTTTAAAACAGGATTAGATACATTCATGGAACAAAATAACATTAATGCTTATGAAGAAATATAAAATCCCATCCCTTCCCCAATATCGCGCCACACCCCTACGCCTTAATTCCCTGGTTGAACTTGATGGACATATGTCTTTTTTCGACCGTACTAACTATGTAACTATGAATGTAAGCCAAGTGTATTTTAGTTTATTTTACCATTTTGTATGTGTTTGGTGCACTATGTCTGCTTCTTCGGCACGCTGCTGCTCCGGCACTACAGCATCTAGCGATGTAAGCTTTACGTGCTCACATCACTAGATGAAGCGTGCGTACGCAGCGGCGGCCAAAAGCTCATTGGAGCTCAGCCACCATGTGAGGAGGATGCATATTGTGAGGCGGGGATAGGGAAATAAGTGGGAGATGAGGGGGCGTGAATTATTATCATTTCAGGAGGGGGCCGAGCAGGGGAGGTACAGGGGGAGGGCAGAAGCTGGCCGGATGTCAGGAGCGGGCATGCTGGGAGATGAAGTTTTTCACAGCGTGGGCCAGGAAGAGAACCCGGAAGTAGCAGAAACTTTGGGCGGCCAGAACAGGAGAACGGCTGGGCCATTTAACATGATTGAGGGGTCGTTGGACAGGAAATTTAATGGGCTACATTGTGGCATTTTTTTTTTTTGGTGGTGCATCGGAGTACTCCTTTAAATAGCTGGCCGCCATAAAAGGAAACTGTACCTTTCCTGGAGCTGATAGTGGTTGTCAAACTTTTAAAATGGTCTGTTTATTTCTTAGTAAAGTGTCAAGGAGGTGGAGCTGAGCTAGTCAAGAGCCTGGCACGCCTCCTCACTCACCCTCACCTCCCTTCTTAACTGATGTACAGAACTATGTATGTTGATTAGCGCAAGCAAGGAGATATGCCAGGCTGTATGGTAACCACAGTCAGCTCCAGGATAGGTACATATTGCTATCCAATGGTGTCTACAACTCTTGCAGCAAACAGAGCTGATAGATTCCCTTTAAAATTTCTACTATCACTTATTGTGACTAGTGAATCCTCTGTTACTTAACCCCTTGGGGACGGAGGGTTTTCCAGTTTTTGCACTTTCGTTTTTTTCCTCCTTACCTTTTAAAAATCATAACCCTTTCAATTTTGCAGCTAAAAATCCATATGATGGCTTATTTTTTGCGACACCAATTCTACTTTGTAATGACATCAGTCATTTTACCCAAAAATCTACAGTGAAATGGGAAAAAAAAAGTCAATGTGCGACAAAATTGAAGAAAAAATTCCATTTTGTAACTTTTGGGGGCTTCCATTTCTACGCAGTACATTTTTTGGTAAAAATGACACCTTATCTTTTTTCTGTAGGTCCATACGATTAAAATGATACCCTAGTTATGTAGGTTTGATTTTGTCGTACTTCTGGAAAAAATCATAACTACATGCAGGAAAGTTTATACGTTTAAAATTCTCATCTTCTGACCCCTATAACTTTTTTTATTTTTCTGCATATGGGGCGGTACCATTTATGTACTGATTGGACTTCTTGATCACTTTTTATTTATTTTTTCATGATACAAAAATACGCTATTTTGGACTTTGGAATTTTTTTTGTGCGTACGCCATTGACCGTGCGGTTTAATTAACGATATATTTTTATAATTCAGACATTCCCGCCCACGGCGATACCACATATGTTTATTTTTATTTACACTGGTTTTTTTTTTATTGGGAAAAGGGGGGTGATTCAAACTTTTATTAGGAAAAGGGGTTAAATCATCTTTATTCCCTTTTTTTGCCCTTCTTTTTTTGCAGTGTTTTTTGCAGCTCCAATAGGGGACTATAACACTGCACACACTGATCTTTTACATTGATCAATGGTTTTTCATAGGAAACCAGTGATCGTTGATTCTGCCGCTTGACTGCTCATGCCTGGATCTCAGGCACTGAGCAGTCATTCGGCGATCGGACAGCATGGAGAAAGGTAGGGACCCTCCTGCTGTCTTTACAGCTGTTCGGGATGCCGCGATTTAATCGCGACGATCCCAAACAGCCCCCTGAGCTAACCCGCACTGCTTTACTTTCACATTAGACGTGACTAAAGGGTTAATAGCGTGCGGCCCCGCGCTCAGTGCCGCGCGCTATTAACCACGGGCCCCGCGTTATAGAAAGGGAGTGGGCTGAGGGCGTATAGGTACACCCTCCGTCCCCAAGGAGTTAACCTCTTAAGGACACAGGGCGTATGGATACGCCCTGCATTCCGAGTCCTTAAGGACGCAGGGCGTATCCATACGCCCGTGGGAATTCCGGTCCCCATCGCTAGACATATTGTATATGTGAATAAAAAAAATAATTTATTTGGAATATCCATTTTCCTTACAAGCAGAGAGCTTCAAAGTTAGAAAAATGCAACATTTTCAAATTTTTCATCAAATTTGGGGATTTTTCACCAAGAAAGGATGCAAGTTACCAAAAAATGTTACCACTATGTTAAAGTAGAATATGTCACGAAAAAATAATCTCGGAATCAGAATGATAACTAAAAGCATTCCAGAGTTATTAATGTTTAAAGTGACAGTGGTCAGATTTGCAAAAAATGGCCGAGTCCTTAAGGTGAAAAAGGGCTCAGTCCTTAAGGTGTTAAAGGGGTATTCCAGGAATATTTTTTCTTTGACTATGCTACAGGGGCTGTAAAGTTAGGGTTGTTCATAATATAATGTCTGTACCTGTGTGTGACGATTTTCTCACAATTCTTATGTGATTTTCACCCCAATATTTATTTTTAAAAGAATACAAAATGACTGTTGTCTTAGATTTTTCCCAGGTTGCAATGCGGCCGAGACCTAATTCATTAGCCAGCTGATGACAGGGAGCCTGTCTGCTTCAATGGGTGGAAAAATCGCTTGGTGGGAGAGGGATAAATCTACAACTAATGCAACAGGTGTAGGCACCCTGATTGAAAACTAAGGGTGCGTTCACACTGAGCAAATCAAGAGGAATTCCCGCCGAAAAAATTTACGGCGGAAAAAATAATTTTATTTTCGCGCAAAATTTGGGCAGAATTTGCACGGAATTGCGCGCAGAAATGGGGGAGAAAGAAGTGAAGGGTTTTTCATCAATTTCCGCGCAAATTCCTCACGAAAACGATGTCGGGCGGAATTTTTTTTTACCATTGACTTCTATTGATTTCTGCTAGCAGATTCCGCTTCAAGAATGAACATGTTTTATTTTTCAAGCGGAACGGAATTCAGCGTCGGAATTCCGCTAGCAGAATTTCCGCACTGTGAACAGGACAGCGGAAAAAACATTAAAGTCAATGGGCAGAGGAGAAGTGAATTAATTTGGAGCAAAGAATTCAAGAGGAATTACTCGAGTAAATTCCTCTTGAATTACTCCGCGTGAACGCACCCTAAAGGTCTTTGAATGGATGCAGCACATTTATGTTTCAATGGGTGGGGTGGCTGATGTGTGGGAGGGAGGAAAATTGAATTTTTTGATTTGTAGTCATAAAAAAAGAAAAGTCAAAGAGGAAATACCAGTTCACAACAATCTAGCCACAGTAATCTCACAACATAGCCATTTAGCCCCAAGCGCAGATCCTTCCTAAGCATGTCCATTACTGTCTGCCAGGTACGTACTAAAATCACCTTAAGGTGCATAACCCCTTTAAATGAAAGTGTCACCTCTTTGTTATTTTGCCCATGATGATAAGGAGGAGGGTAGTGAAAAGTGATATCTACAAAATAGAAAATTTGCACTTCCGGTTTTGGCACGGGCTATGCAGGGAGTGTGAGGACTGAGCTCCCGCACACCACGGCACACTTACCGGCATAACAGCCCTCCGGGGTGACAGATCGGCACTCTTCTCCTGCCCATCAGTGCCCCGCACTTCCGCAACCATGGACCGGTACGTGGTCTGCAGCAATCCGGGCCCTTCTGGCAGTGACCGCTCCCCTTCTCCGGACTGACTTTGACCTGCAGCTATATGGTATCCTGTTCTTCTCTCCTCCTATGGTGGCATACCTCTGGCGGATTTCATGGATGTGAACATTTCAAGTTCTGGTAACAATCCTCTATCCCCACATTGTGGCCTTTCCCTCCTGCCCCATTAGTTCACACTGCCTTAGGTTTGTTGGAGCTGCCCGAACTCATGCCCTGGCTCTGGCTGGCCGTATAATATTATCGGGACCAATATTACTGCCACCGCCCGAAAGTACATTTTCTAAAATCTTCTTTATGCCTGTTACGACTACATTACTGGGGTGGTTTTATATTTGCCCTCTTTTCCAAGGGGGGTCTCTCTGTGTCGGGGTGCCCTAACTGACTAAGTGTATGTATTTTGGGTTTGTTGTTGCTGGGGTGTGGGGAAGAGTTACCTGTGTGCCCGAAAAAATAGAAGTCTCTTTTCCTCAAGGTTATGGCTCGGCTACCATCTTGGGCCACGTGTAACCGTTTGGGCTATTTCTCTCATTTCTTTGTGTTTACCTTTTTATTATATTTTTTTGCTTGTAGGCCTATTGATCTTGTTAATTTGGTGCTCTCACCCAGGGTATCCTTTAGTTCTCATTAGGGGGTCTAGCACTTTGTGTCCTACTGTGTTATGTGCTACATTCTCCTCCAAAGTACAGGGTACTCTCCCCCTTGCTCTTGTCTTGCTGATTACTTCCCCTCCATCCTTATATAATGGTTAATTTATTATCTTGGAGCGTTAAGGGTCTTCACTCCGCCCACAAGCGAATTAAACTTTTGCAGTATCTGAAACGTCATCACCCTGATATTGTTCTACTCCAGGAAACTCACCTGGAGGCCGACTTTTAGAGACTGCGAAAGTTGTGGGAAGGTCATGTTTACGGTTATCCAGCTGTCGAAGGTAAATCCGGTGTCCTTACACAAATCCTTCCCTTTCCGTCTTCTCTCTCATGACCATGATACTGAGGGCCGCATGTCGCATATTGTATTAGATTACAATGGTACTTCTTACAGCATTTATAATGTATATGCTCGCAATGGCGATAACCATTTTTTCTTTCCTCCTTGGCAGATGTTGTGCAGCATGACCCATTACAGATTAACTCGAAGGACGTATATTTACGACGAAGGACGTATATTTACGACGAAGGACGTATATTTACGACGAAGGACGTATATTTACGTCCTCCGCCAGCTCCCACAATATGCCGCGGGGTCACGCGGCTAATACAGGACATCACCGATCGCGGTGATGCCCTGTATTAACCCTTCAGATGCGGCGATCAAAGCTGACCGCCGCGTCTGACCCGAAAGTGAAACTATCCCAGCTGCTCAGTCGGGCTGTTCGGGACCGCCGCGGTGAAATCGCGGCGTCCCGAACAGCTTACATGACACCGGAAGGGACCATACCTGTCTCCTCGGTGTCCGATCGGCGAATGACTGCTCCGTGCCTGAGATCCAGGAGGAGCAGTCAAGCACCGATAACACTGATCACATGCATGCTAATACATGCCAGTGATCTGTGTAAAAGATCAGTGTGTGCAGTGTTATAGGTCCCTATGGGGGCTATAACAATGCAAAAAATAAGTTAAAATAAAAAGTATTAATAAAGATCATTTAACCCCTTCCCTAATAAAAGTTTGAATCACTCCCCTTTTCCCATTAAAAAAATAAAACAGTGTAAATAAAAATAAACATATGTGGTATCGCCGCGTGCGGAAATGTCCGAACTATAAAAATATATCGTTAATTAAACCGCACAATGGCGTACACGTAAAAAAAATTCCAAAGTCAAAAAAGCTTATTTTTGGTCACTTTTTATACCATTAAAAAATGAATAAAAAGTGATCAAAAAGTCCGATCAAAACAAAAATGGTACCGATAAAAACTTCAGATCACGGCGCAATGTACGTGGAAAAATAAAAAAGTTATAGGGGTCAGAAGAGGACATTTTTAAACGTATACATTTTCCTGCCTGTAGTTATGATTTTTTCCAGAAGTACGACAAAATCAAACCTATATAAGTAGGGTACCATTTTAACCGTATGGACCTACAGAATAATAAGGTGTAATTTTTACCGAAATATGCACTGCGTAGAAACAGAAGCCCCCAAAAGTTACAAAATGGCGTTTTTTCTTCGATTTTGTCTCACAATGATTTTCTTTTCCGTTTCGCCGTAGATTTTTGGGTAAAATGACTAATGTCATTGCAAAGTAGAATTGGTGATGCAAAAAATAAGCCATAATATGGATTTTTAGGTGGAAAATGGAAAGGGTTATGATTTTTAAAAGGTAAGGAGGAAAAAACAAAAATACAAAAACTGAAAAACCCTGCGTCCTTAAGGGGTTAAGGTGCTGGGTGGGGACCTGAACACTGTCCTTGATCCCTTACTTGACCGTAAGCATTCCCCCTCTTCTCCGGTCTCGATATGCTGGAGGGATCGAGTTCTTCCTTTGTTTCTGACATCCTCTGGGCTTTAGGACGCCTGGCGCCTTTTCCATCCGGATGAGCGTGAGTACTCCAATTTCTCCCACATACATCACTCTTGGTCCCGTATTAATTATTTTCTTGTTAGCATACCGCTTGGTGGGCACATACACTCCATAGACATCATAGACATGGTAATATCTGATCACTCTCCCATTCTGCTAGAACTCCTGCCATTGTCTCCTAGGGGCACTGATATACTTTGGAGGTTTCCTACCTATCTGACCAAAGATGAATCCTTTTTGGATCTCCTTAGAGGATGGTGGCAGGAATATGTCTATGATAATGCAGTTCACGCTACCTCACCTGCCCTGTACTGGGACACGGCTAAGGCAGTTTTGAGGGGCAAACTTATTTCTCATTATGCCACACTAAAACGGAAAACGTTGGAAGGCTATAAATGTGCTAGTGCAGCCCTGTCGACAGCGTAGTCACAATTTGTAGGTGATCCCTCCCTGGCAAACAAAACTAAATGGCAGGAAGCGTGTGCAGGATTTGATCTGTGGTTGGATAGGAGGGAATGTATCTATAGACCATTTATGAAATGGATCTATTGAAGCAGGGGAACAAGCAGGCAAATTACTGGCAAGGATGGTGAAGGGATCTCACCCCTCAGCTCATGTTCTAGCCCTGAGGGATGGGGCGGGTGCTATTAATACCTATCAATTCCGGGCCTGAAGAAACGCCCAGGGGGCGTGAAACGGCGCCGTCGCTTCGGTCGGGGCTCTGTAACACCTCCTGCCCTGCCGTTCCATCTAACCGTATGTTGCCAGTGTAACTACTTCTTTGAATAAAGAGCACAGCATCGGACCAGGGAGTGATCCGCCTCATTCTTTCGTCTTCATTGGATATTTATTCCACAGAATCTTGTTAGCGTGAGCACCACCGATCACCAGGCTGATGGAAACTAACCCAGTACCTATTGATGGCAGCAGTGCCAGGTGTTCTACTTAATTAGGATAACATTAGGAAGGTGTTAGCGGTGCTAGATAGTTCTCTGCATCAGCCTCAGCCAGGCACTCATCCGACCCTGCTGACCCTAGACACCGAGAAGGCCTTTGATAATGTTCGTATTTCATTTGGATCCTAGTTACTACAAGGTTAAGGTAAACTGTACATTCTTCATTTTTAAATAACATTTACTATCACTTACTTGTCCTGTAGCTGTACTCTGTGGCCCCAATTTAATGACTTCACATAATTTTGAACAGCTTGTGCCATTTTGGACCTAAATTAAAAAATAAATTATATTTATAGATATGGTTAAGCCTACCTTTGATTCAAGCTTGTGGTTTAATATACTTGTCATCTCAAATAGCAATAGTGTCCTATACAGAATATACCACAAGAGGGCGCTGCTATACAGGATTTCTTGCCACATCACTTCAGCAATATTTAGATCTCTTACAACCGGGTTTCTTTCTGAACTTTCTGAATCAGTTTCTTGGCAAAACCCCAAATTGGAAAAAAAAAACTGAGGTCGCTTTTTAAAAGGGCATACTCACAAAATGTGTTTAACAGTAAAGAGGGTGTTGATGTGCAATATGTTCACTGGTTTTGAACTATGCAGCTGTTATGCGTTTAATACGCTGCTCTCATGTGATTTACAATATGGTTAGAGGATATTCGTCACAGTGTTAACATAAAGGACATTACCAGTCGTGTTGTGCTGGATGCGGTATATGCCAGCCATAATGGGGGGCATCTTTCAGGGCACCTCCTAACAGCGCTGCCTGGTGCATCAGCTTTTTTGGAATGCAGCCAACATTCACACACGTCCCTCCAATACCCCATTTGGTTCCTTGAGGCAGGGTAAAGTAAAAAAAATTGTTACATACCATTATATCATCAACATATAATAATATCATCATACAGCCTATCAAGATAACCCCTTAAGGACTGAGCCCTTTTTTCACCTTAAGGACTCAACCCTTTTTTGCAATTCTGACCACTGTCACTTTATGTCAAATAGGAGGAGAAAATGGAAGTCTTCCGGATGTGCTTAAAATATTACTTTTACTAGATTTATTAAAAGAGTTTTTAAATGTCAATAGGTGTTGGTTCATGAATTGCCAGGTGGCAAAAAGTAAACAGAACAAAGTGCAGATTTTGGGAAGGTGGCTGAGCCCAACCAATATCCCTTAGCACAATTACTGATAAAAATTATTAAATAAATACACTGCCAGCGCGATCACTGGAAGGGGTACACAGCAATTTAAAGTACTGCCAGGGTATAATCTATATACCGCCAAGGTACACAACAATTTAAAGTACTGCCAGGATATAATATATATACCGCCAACGCATTTCTATCACCTGTCACGGTGACGTCATCAGGGAGGTATATGTGACTATCTTATATTCATCCAAGTCGGTACCACAGAGTATATAAAAATCAATCAAGATATATGCCAAAAAAAGTTTAAAAGGCAAGCATGATACCAAATAGAAATATACACAATGAGATCAGACAAATAGCCTATTGCCCTAGGTATTTTATAGCCGATAGCATCGCCTGTAGGGAAAAAATAGCAGATCCACTGTATGTGTTCACCATCCTGCGATCCACCTAAAGAAAAAAGCAGGAAAAGACTCTTTCCGAATGATGTCCTGTAAAAAAGCAATGTCTATAGACCTGTGCAATGACAGTCTATAGTACTCACGGTTTCACCGGATCAGTGGAGTGACAGCGTGAGACACCTGCAATCTGCAGGGAGCCGAGGATTACCGACTCACTCGCGGGTTCCAGCAAGGAGATGGCGTCTGACATCACATCCGCCCATCGCCGATTAAATATGCGTTGGCCACGCCCATTGAGTGTGCGCATTCATGTGCGTTTACCAACGCCGGGCAATTGCGGCTAGGGCGGTTTACATCTAAGGAAAAGTGTCAGGTAAATCTAGCCTTGGATCACTTAAAGCAACCGCGTCACCATTATAATGCTTTTTAAAGATGTATGAAGCGGATTAACCCTATCAGGTCTAATATAATACAAAGAACATTTAGCTTAGGATCATGAGATATCTCAGCACAGAGAAGATTGATTTTGCACCAGAGGTTATAGACTATGAAAAAATATTGATGTGAAAAATAAATTTGTTTTTTTATATATATTTTTGAAACATAAATCTTTTTATTATACAAAAAACAAAAAGACCATTTATGGCCACCATCATCATGGGTAGGGCAAAGTGTGTATATTGGTAGGGCACATAGGGGACCAGGAACACCAAAGATGTTGCTTACTAAATTCGTTGCTAGGGGATATTACCCCTTATAAGATATTAAAGGCAATAGTAAAAAATGAGACTATTTAGAAAGCGGGGGGGGGGTGGGGGGGGGGGGAATAATAGAATGGAGAGCAAAAAGAGAGAAGAGGGGGTGGAGAGGGGGGGGGATTTATGTCATTAATGGAGAAAGAAAAATGGGGGAGAAATTGTATCTTCTCAGATTGTTCCAGGGAGATCCCACACAAGGAAGGAGTGGAGGGCCTAGCCTATATCAATGAAGTGGGGGAGGTAATTGCGTGGCTCTAAGGGACCTGTGTTATCCCTAGTAGTCCCTAAGTGATGGGGCCCTAAACCTAGGCGGGGTGGCCGCCCTAAAAAGGGCGGTCCTGCACTGGAACCTCCTATAGCCCACTAGATGACCCTGACTAGAATGGATGACCACTCACTCCTAGCGACTGACTACAGCCGTCCCTGACTAACAGGGCATCCTGTGTGGGACCACCCGGAACAATAAATATAAGATTTATAGAAAACATCCATATTGAATCTGCTCATTAAGTCCCCCAGGGGCCACTGTATTAAGCCTGTGTATCCAGCGACATTCTTTCTGGAGTAAAATTCTATCCAAATCCCCCTCTCAGACATAAATGCTCTTTCAATACCAATGAATGACAATTGGTGTAAGGCACCACCATGAAAATGATTCATATGATTAGCAGCTGATGTGTCTCGAGAGTTTCTGACGTCCCCAATGTGCTCAAGAATTCTTTTCTTAAACTCCCTACTCGTTTTTCCCACATAGAACATGGGGCAGGGGCACACAGCAAGATAAATTACTCCTTTTGAGGAGCAGTTTATATAGTGTGGAATGATAATCCGTTCATGATGGTATGATATATGTCTTGATAACATATTGGCATGCCTGACAATGTCCACATTTAAAGCAGCCTTTCGTTGGCGACATTCGACCTAGCCAATTTTGTGCAATGGAGTCCCTTTCTCGAAGATGGCTGTGGACAAGCATGTCACCAAGGCTGCGACCTCTTCTGTATGTTATTTGAGGTGAATTAGTGACAATTTCCTTTAAATCCGGGTCTACTTTCAGTATATCCCAATGTTTAGCAATGATTTTCCGTATAGAGATAGAGTACTTATCATAAATACCAATAATTCTGGCAGGTGGTAAATTGGTCGGTGAATCAGAGCTCTGTTTAGGGACAAGGAGTTCACTACGTGGTCTCATAGAGGCCTCCCTTTGAGCTTTATTCAGTACGTAATCTAGATAACCTCTGTTACGAAATCGCTGTTTCATAATCTATGCTTCTTTTTGATAATCCTCAGGACGGGAACAATTCCTCCTGAGGTGGAGAAACTGTCCTATCGGGATCCCCCTTTTAAGGGGGCCCGGGTGACAGCTCTCCCACCTCAGGAGGTTATTTGTAGAAGTGGCTTTACGATAAATAGTGCTTTGTAAAGTTCCATCCCTCTCTCTAATTATACTGACATCTAGAAAGTTAAGAATCCTTTCTTGTGTCTCGAATGTAAAGAAAAGACCTATGTTGTTAACATTAATCGCCTGTACCATTTGTTTGAAGGTATCTTTAGTCCCACTCCATAGCATAAACACATCATCGATAAATCGTAACCACATCAAGGCATGCTCACTGAAGTGTTCCCTATCATCCGAGAATAGGATGGTAGCCTCCCACCAGCCCAGGGTGAGATTTGCATAACTGGGGGCACAAGGGCTCCCCATTGCAGTCCCCCTGAGCTGGTGGTAGACTCGGCCTAGGAATAGAAAATAATTGTGGGTCAGTACAAACTTCAGTAGTTGGAGAACGAAGGGAGCTGGAAGGGAGCTGCTTTTTTTCTTTAGGTGGATCGCAGGATGGTGAACACATACAGTGGATCTGCTATTTTTTCCCTACAGGCGATGCTATTGGCTATAAGATACCTGGGGCAATAGGCTATTTGTCTGATCTCACTGTGTATATTTCTATTTGGTATCATGCTTTCCTTTTAAAAAATTTTGGCATATATCTTGATTGATTTTTATATACTCTGTGGTACCGACTTGGATGAATATAAGATAGTCACATATACCTCCCTGATGACGTCACCGTGACAGGTGATAGAAACGCGTTGGCGGTATATGTTATAGCCTGGCAGTACTTTAAATTGTTGTGTACCTTGGCAGTATATATATATTATACCCTGGCAGTACTTTAAATTGCTGTGTACCCCTTCCAGTGATCGCGCTGGCAGTGTATTTATTTAATAATTTTTATCAGTAATTGTGCTAAGGGATATTGGCTGGGCTCAGCCACCTTCCCAAAATCTGCACTTTGTTCTGTTTACTTTTTGCCACCTGGCAATTCATGAACCAACACCTATTGATATTTAAAAACTCTTTTAATAAATCTAGTAAAAGTTATATTTTAAGCACATCCAGAGACTTCCATTTCTCCTCCTATGACTATTTTGTAAACAGTGGTCTATGTAGAACAACATTATTAATTTCTACGTTATAGTAAAACACTGTCACTTTATGTATTAATAACTCTTGGATGCTTTTACCGATTATTCTGATTCCGAGAATGTTTTTTCGTGACATATTCTACTTTAACACAGTGGTACATTTTCGGCATTACTTGCATCCTTTCTTGGTGAAAAATCCCAATATTTCATGAAAATTTAGAAAATGTAGCATTTTTCTCTCTGCTTGGATATTCCAAATAAATGATATATTGATTCACACATACAATATGTCTACTTTATGTTTGCAGCATAAAGTTGACATGTTTTTACTTTTGGAAGACATCAGAGGGCTTCAAAGTTCAGCAGCAATTTTCCAATTTTTCACCCCCCCCCCCCCCCCCTCTTTTTTTCCTTTTACTGCTTGTGAAAATTAAAAGTATGGGGCAACACCAGCATGTTAGTGTAAAAATAAATAAAATTTTACACTAACATGCTGGTGTAGACCCCAACTTTACCTTTTCATAAGGGGTAAAAGGAGAAAAAGCCCCCCAACATTTGTAACACAATTTCTCCTGAGTATGGAGATACCTCATATGTGGCCCTTAACTGTTTCCTTGAAATATGACAGGGCTACAAAGCAAGAGACCGCCATGCACATTTTAGGTCTAAATTGGGGATTTGAATCTGCCACAAAAATACCCTCCGGCAGTGTTTCCTAAACAGGGTGTCTCCAGCTGTTGCAAAACTTCCAGCATGCCTGGACAGTCAGTGGCTGTCCGGCAATACTGGGAGTTGTTGTTTTTCAACAGCTGGAGGCTCTGTTTCCGAAACAGAGCTGTACAAGACGTTCTTTTTTTTTTATTGGAGGATACTGTGTAGGGGTATGTGTATGGGTAGAGTTTTACTTTTTATTTTGTGTAGGTGTAGTGTAGTGTTTTTAGTATACATTCACATGGTTGGGTTTACAGTGAGTTTGAGCTGGGAGTTTGAGCTGCGGTGGAAAATTTGCCGCATCTCAAACTTGCAGCAGAAAACTTGCTATACATTCACATGGGGGGGGGGGGAACCTTCACATGTTGCAAAACTACAACTCCCAGCATGCACAGACCATACATGCTGGGAGTTGCAGTTATGCAACAGCTGGAGGCACATTGGTTGCGAAACACTGAGCGTTTGTTACTTAACTCAGTGTTTCGCAACCAGTGTGCCTCCAGCTGTTGCAAAACTACAACTCCCAGCATGTACAGTCTCTCAGTGCATGCTGGGAGTTGTATTTTTGCAACAGCTGGAGGCACACTGGTTGCAAAACACTGAGTTAAATAAACTCTGTTTCACAACCAATGTGTCTCCAGCTGTTGCAAAACTGCAACAATCAGCATGCATTGACAGTCGAAGGACATTCTGAGAGTTGTAGTTTTGCAACAGCTGGAGGCACACTGCTACAACTCCCAGCATGCCCTTTGGTAGTCTGTGCATGCTGGGAGTTGTAGTTATGCAACAGCTGAATGCACTTTTTCATAGAAAAAAAAATGTGCCTCCAGCTGTTTCATAACTACAACCCCCAGCATGCACAGACTACCAAAGGGCATGCTGGGAGTTGTAGTTTTGCAACAGCTGGATTTTCAACTACAACTCCCAGCATGCCCTTTGGCTTTGCATGCTGCGAGTTGTTGCTAAGCAACAGTAGGAGGTAAACAGGCCTCAATCACGTGATCGTGAGGCGGCAATCCGTGTCACCTCACTCCTGCTGGGTAAGGGTGAATGGGGCTGTCTCGGACAGCCCCATTCACCCTTTTTTTCCGGGTCACCAGAGACCCGATTGACCCGGAATAGCGGCAAATCGCCGGTCTGAAATGACAGGTGATTTGCCGCGATCGCCGACATGGGGGGGGTCTCAGGACCCCCCCTGGGCGATATGCCGGGATGGCTGCTGATAGATATCAGCAGTCATCCCATTCCGATCACCGCGTCCAGAGACGCAGTGATCCAGGAAAGCTGCGCCTTAAATGTACGGCGCTGTGCGCGCTAAGTACTTCTTAGCAGCGCTGTACATTTACGGCGCTCGTCCTTAAGGGGATAAAGAACCATCTCAATTTAAAGGGAAGTGCATTGGACTGTGCTAAAACACTGTGGGGGGAAAAAAACCTGTCTTATCTGGCACTGCACTGGATTCAATGTAAGGCCAGATTAGACGGAGCAATAAGAAGGAGCCAGTTATGGAGTAGAGACTGCACAGTTCTATCCAGCCTTAAAGGGATACTCCGTTAGGAAACATTTTTTAAATCAACTGGTACCAGAAAATTAAACAGTGCTCTCTACTGACACCTCTGCATGTCAGGAACTGTCCAGAGCAGGAGAGGTTTGCTATGGGGATTTGCTCCTACTCTGGACAGTTCCTTAAACGGCCAGAGATGTCAGCAGAAAGCACTGTGGTCAGACAGAAAGGAAATTTAAAAAGAAAAGAACTTCCTCTGTAGTATACAGCAGCTGATAAGTACTGGAAGGATTAAGATGTTTAAATAGAAGTAATTTACATATCTATTTAACTTTCTACCCCCAGTTGATTTAAAAAATAATGTTTTCCAGCTGAGTACCCCTTTAAGCTGCACATTTTGCTGCAGATACGGACTTAAAGGGGTAAAATCTGCAGCAAGGTCATATAAAAGGCATTTTGAAGTAAAAATGGCGCAGATTTTTCCACCATGTGCAAAAAAATGTTTTTAAATCCTTTCATGGAAGAAAACTTTTTAAGTTTAGATCGCGGTGGATCCAACCGCTGGGGCCACCCTTTTTTTCTCTTTTCTACTGGGCTCTGGCTCTCCCAGGGAATGCATCGTCATGACCCTTGCACGAAGCGGCAGTTGAAATCCCCCTCCATATAGCTCTATGGGAGAGCCAAAGATAACTGAATGGCCCTCCCATAGAGATATATGGATTGGGTGTGCTTTGTGCACGAGTCAAGACGCTTTCTTCTCAGGGAGAGCCAGGGCCCCGCAAATAAATGCGCCGTAGATGCAGGCCTCACTTTTGGCCTGGTTGCAGCCAACAGAGGTAATCATGAAGCGAAAAACAGTGAACGGGCTTGTTTTACGCAGTTTGCGATACATACTGTAAATAGCAAAGCAACACAAGATATGCTGTTTCTGAAGAACAGAGAACATATAACTGGGGTGTACAATTTATAAACCGATCCTACCTTTGGGTGATGGTTCTACATAATCGAATACTGCAACTCGCTTTCCAAATTGGGCAGCTGAAAATAAAAACAGTGGTTTGTAAGAGCAGTTTCCCATTCACTGACAAAAAGCAGGAATACAAAAGTGAGAAAAAGGGAAAAAAATAAAAAACAAACACACAAATTCAAAAGCTGTATTACAATATTCTTAGGTACAAACTCTTAAACTCACATGTTAAGAATTCTGTCCTGATAGTCGTGAAGTAGCAGCTGCCAAGTTGTCTCATTGAAGTGAATGGGGCACAACCAGGACTCTTCCTAGAGCTGGCTACCCCAACAAACTAAGTAATCTGAGAGAAGGGCATTGGAAAGAGGTCACCAAGAACCCAATGGTCAATCGGTTTTTAGCTCCTGTGTGCACATGGAAGAAACTTTAAGAGGGTCAACCATCAACGCAGCCTCCACAATCTGGGCTTTATGACAGTGGCCAGAAAGAAGTGTTTCCTCAATAAGAGACACATGAACGCCCACCTAGAGTTTGCATCTAAAGGCATCTCAGACTGTAAGGAAAGTACTAAGTAAAGGGTCTGAATACTTATGTAAATGCAATATTTTAGTTTTTCCCTATCAATAAATAAGCAGAGATTTCTAACATGCTGTTTTGTCATTATGGGGTACTGAGTGCAGAATGATGGAGGAAAACACAGCATAACAAAATGTGAAAAAGTGAAAGGATCTGAAGACTTTCCAAATACATTGTATATACCGTAAATGCATTTGGATATAAAAAAGTGTAGACTCTGTCCCCAAGATAGTTTTCAGTACAGTCTATATTACAAAAGCACATTATAGGGAGAAATATCACACTGTCTCACAGTTGGAAAGCAACCAATCACAGCGCAGTTTTAATTTCTCATATAGCTCTGGTAGAATAAAAGCTGAGCTGGGATAGGTTGATATGCAACAAAGAGGATGTTACTATAAGCTTGATAAATGCATTGATTTTGTTATTTTCAGTCTTTACAACCCTTCTAAGGTCTGTAACACTTTTCATATATATCGTTTAACCACTTAACCACAGTCGCATTCAAGTTGCAATAACTAGATTGGTTCTTTTATTTTAAAAAGACATCGGAACATGAGAGCTGGAACCCGGTTCCAATGGGAAACTGCTCCACTTTTTCCCTACACACGTTTTGGTAAAACTCCCTGTAGATCTTCATTCTATGGATTGGTACAAATGCAGTTTATATGTTAAATGGACACGGTCAAGTACAAAAACTTTTTATATGTTGTACATCTTGGCAAAACATTAACCTTTCTAATATACTTAAGAATATTGTATTTCCTTTTTATTTATTTTTGTATTTTTTAATTTTTTTTAGAAACTGTGGCTTATAAAATCATGGCTTTGTCCAAGCTGAAGCACAGGCATGCACAAAGTCCGGTAAGTAGGGTGGGCTAGCACTCCTCTGTCTGATGGGACAGGAAAGACAGGAGAGAGCACAGAGGAGTCCTATCAGACAGGAGAGAGCATAGAGGAGTCCTATCAGACAGGAGAGAGCACAGAGGAGTCCTATCAGACAGGAGAGAGCACAGAGGAGCCCTATCAGACAGGAGAGAGCACAGAGGAGCCCTATCAGACAGGAGAGAGCATAGAGGAGGAGTCCTATCAGACAGGAGAGAGCATAGAGGAGGAGTCCTATCAGACAGGAGAGAGCACAGAGGAGTCCTATCAGACAGGAGAGAGCACAGAGGAGTGCTATCAGACAGGAGAGAGCACAGAGGAGTCCTATCAGACAGGAGAGAGCACAGAGGAGTCCTATCAGACAGGAGAGAGCACAGAGGAGTACCATCAGGCAGGAGAGAGCATAGAGAAGGAGTCCTATCAGACAGGAGAGAGCATAGAGAAGGAGTCCTATCAGACAGGAGAGAGCACAGAGAAGGAGTCCTATCAGACAGGAGAGAGCACAGAGGAGTCCTATCAGACAGGAGAGAGCACAGAGGAGTCCTATCAGAAAGGAGAGAGCACAGAGGAGTCCTATCAGACAGGAGAGAGCACAGAGGAGTCCTATCAGACAGGAGAGAGCACAGAGGAGTCCTATTAGACAGGAGAGAGCACAGAGGAGTCCTATCAGACAGGAGAGAGCACAGAGGAGTCCTATCAGGCAGGAGAGAGCACAGAGGAGCCCTATCAGACAGGAGAGAGCACAGAGGAGTACTATCAGACAGGCGAGAGCACAGAGAAGTACTATCAAACAGGAGAGAGCACAGATGAGCACTATCAGACAGGGGAGAGCACAGATGAGCACTATCAGACAGGGGAGAGGAGAGCACAGAGGAGTACCATCACACAGGAGAGAGCACAGAGGAGTCCTATCAGACAGGAGAGAGCACAGAGGAGTCCTATCAGACAGGAGAGAGCACAGAGGAGTCCTATCAGACAGGAGAGAGCACAGCGGAGTCCTATCAGACAGGAGAGAGCACAGAGGAGTCCTATCAGGCAGGAGAGAGCACAGAGGAGTACCATCAGACAAGAGAGAGCACAGAGGAGTCCTATCAGACAGGAGAGAGCACAGAGGAGTACCATCAGACAAGAGAGAGCACAGAGGAGTCCTATCAGAAAGGAGAGAGCACAGAGGAGCCCTATCAGACAGGAGAGAGCACAGAGGAGTACTAACAGACAGGCGAGAGCACAGAGAAGTACTATCAAACAGGAGAGAGCACAGATGAGCACTATCAGACAGGGGAGAGCACAGATGAGCACTAACAGACAGGGGAGAGGAGAGCACAGAGGAGTACCATCACACAGGAGAGAGCACAGAGGAGTCCTATCAGACAGGAGAGAGCACAGAGGAGTCCTATCAGACAGGAGAGAGCACAGAGGAGTCCTATCAGACAGGAGAGAGCACAGCGGAGTCCTATCAGACAGGAGAGAGCACAGAGGAGTCCTATCAGGCAGGAGAGAGCACAGAGGAGTCCTATCAGGCAGGAGAGAGCACAGAGGAGTATCATCAGACAAGAGAGAGCATAGAGGAGGAGTCCTATCAGACAGGAGAGAGCACAGAGGAGTCCTATCAGACAGGAGAGAGCACAGAGGAGTCCTATCAGACAGGAGAGAGCACAGAGGAGTACTATCAGACAGGAGAGAGCACAGAGAAGTACTATCAGACAGGAGAGGGCACAGAGGAGTGCTATCAGACAGGGGAGAGGAGAGCACAGAGGAGTACCATCAGACAGGAGAGAGCACAGAGGAGTCCTATCAGACAGGAGAGAGCACAGAGGAGCCCTATCAGACAGGAGAGAGCACAGAGGAGCCCTATCAGACAGGAGAGAGCACAGGAGTCCTATCAGACAGGAGAGAGCACAGAGGAGCCCTATCAGACAGGAGAGAGCACATAGAAGTACTATCAGACAGGAGAGAGCACAGAGGAGTACTATCAGACAGGAGAGAGCACAGAGGAGTACTATCAGACAGGAGAGAGCACAGATGAGTACTATCAGACAGGGGAGAGGAGAGCACAGAGGAGTACCATCACACAGGAGAGAGCACAGAGGAGTCCTATCAGACAGGAGAGGGCACAGAGGAGTGCTATAAGACATGAGAGAGCACAGAGGAGTCCTATCAGACAGGAAAGAGCACAGAGGAGTCCTATCAGACAGGAAAGAGCACAGAGAAGTACTATCAGACAGGAGAGGGCACAGAGTAATCCTATCAGACAGGAGAGAGCACAGAGGAGTACTATCAGACAGGAGAGAGCACAGAGGAGTACTATCAGACAGGACTCCTCTATGCTCTCTCCTGTCTGATAGTATTCCTCTGTGGTCTCTCCTGTCTGATAGGACTCCTCTATGCTCTCTCCTATCAGACAGGAGAGAGTACAGAGGAGTCCTATCATACAGGAGAGAGAACAGAGGAGTGCTATCAGAAATGAGAGAGCACAGAGGACTGCTATCAGACATGAGAGAGCACAGAGGAGTGCTATCAGACAGGATAGAGCACAGAGGAGTGCTATCAGACAGGAGAGAGCACAGAGGAGTCCTATAAGACAGGAGAGAGCACAGAGGAGTCCTATAAGACAGGAGAGAGCACAGAGGAGTCCTATCAGAAATGAGAGAGCACAAAGGAGTACTATCAGACAAGAGAGAGCACAGAGGAGTACTATCAGATAGGAGAGAGCACAGATGAGTGCGATCAGACAGGAGAGAGCACAGAGGAGTACTATCAGACAGGGGAGAGGAGAGCACAGATGAGTACTATCAGACAGGGGAGAGGAGAGCACAGAGGAGTCCTATCAGACAGGAGAGAGCACAGAGGAGTCCTATCAGACAGGAGAGAGCACAGAGGAGGAGTCCTATCAGACAGGAGAAAGCACAGAGGAGTCCTATCAGACAGGAGAGAGCACAGAGGAGTCCTATCAGACAGGAGGGAGCACAGAGGAGTCCTATCAGACAGGAGGGAGCACAGAGGAGTCCTATCAGACAGGAGGGAGCACAGAGGAGTCCTATTAGACAGGAGGGAGCACAGAGGAGTACTATCAGACAAGAGAGAGCACAGAGGAGTACTATCAGACAGGGGAGAGCACAGAGAAGTACTATTAGACAGGGGAGAGCACAGAGGAGTGCTCGCCCACCCTCACTTACTGGACTTCTATAAAAAGGAAATACAATGTTCTTATGAAGTATATTAGAAAGGTTAATGTTTTGCCAAGATGTACAGCATATAAAAAGTTGTTGTATCTGACAGTGGTCATTTAAGTATGTTTTATGGAAGAAAAAAAAAAGCATTCACTGCACTGCCATTTTTTTTTTTTTTTAAATCAAAGTAGCTATGTGACAGCTTTATTTGATGGAGGATGAGAGGTAGTGTTTATTAAATAAAAAAAAAGCTTTATTTTTTGGGAGGTGGGGGGGGATGGAAAAAAAAAGCAACTAACAAAACTAGCTCAAAACTAGTGTTTAATGGCTCAAAGAACAGCCCCAAAACCAGTTGAAAAAATGTTTAAAAATAGGACGACTAGTCAGTAGTAGAGATATGTTGATCAAGTCTAGGTATGCTTTGCGATTGTATTATACCCCTGCTAAGTTTAAGTGTATTGGTGTTTCTAAGTCTGACTTGTGCTTCCGCTGTTCCTGTGATGATGGTACCTTTTTACATGGGGTGTGGGAATGTCCTGTTGTGGCAATCTTCTGGAGGGATATGATGGGGTTTTTGGCGGATAATCTAGACTTCCCCTTCTTACTCACCCCTATGGTTTGCCTACTGGGAGTTCATAATGACGTGATCTCTGGTTCCCATAGACGTCTGTTAATCCGATTTCTACTGTTCTGTGCCCGTAAGGTAGTGGTAATGACCTGGAAGGATGCCTCCCCTCCCCTGCTGTCTCGCTGGCTGGCTTTGGTGAACAAGTATGTCCCATTATATCAGGCCCCCTACATGAGTCGTAAGTGCCCTAAGAAGTTTGATAGGGTTTGGACTCCTTGGCTAGGATGTGTCTGCGGACGCTCCGATTAGGCAGTTGTAGCTTCCGGGGGGGGGTGTCTGCGTGCATGCATGTTTGTCTGTTCGTGTTGGGCCTACTCTGGTGGGTCCTGGGGTTCACTGCCGAATCAACAGTGCACCTTGACATATGTTCTGCTTTGGGCTATTACGTTAAAGCCGGTCTCTGGGACCCTCAGGGCTGTTTTTCTTTTATTGTATTTCACATTTGGTGATGTCTGTTATCTGACTTGCAAAATATAAATAAATCCTTTTGAAAAAAAAAATAGGACTCAAAATATTGTGTATGAATACAGCCTCAGACTGAGCTCACACAGAGTATTTTGGGTCGTATTTTCAGCATTGAATGTTAACACACAGAGTTTTTTTTTGCCTAAAAAAACATCCCAAAATTCTGTGAGAACATACCATAAATACATTTATCCAGAGTGTTAAGCATCACATCAGTATATTGTCTTACCTTCTTTAGCACATGCAAGACCTCCAGAGCCTCCGCCGATCACAAGCAAATCATAGTCAAAAGAAATAGCTGTGAACAAAAAAAAAGACCAATTACATAAAGAGTCTTTATTTTTTTATTACCTTTTTATAACTTTTCACACAACTTGTGCTCCATTACGAACAAGAAAATGTATGGTCATTAAAAAGAAAGTTGTTTTCTTACTAAAGTTGCTAAAGTTTCAGCCACTAGTGGTCTTACGTCCACAAAAATTGCAAATTTGCAGTTCAACGCCTGTTATTAGGCTCAGTTGATCTCTAGTATAAGAGACCAAGACAGAACACAGGAAAAGAAGGTGGAGCTTAGCTAGTTTTATGTGAAGCCTGGACTTTAAATGCAAGCTGGACCTGTGTGACTCCACCATAGGGTCCACACTGTGTCTAAAAGATTAAATCAAAGCTTCGCTCTTATCTCTGACCACCCATAAGGTTCTGGGCAGCTGTCCCTTTTGTAGCTTGACATCAGCAGCAGCAGTTTATTGCTCATATCAAAGCTGCTTATATGATTTAACTCGGCCATTCTGTAATACTGTTGCTGTTCACCTTTCTGCTCACATAGCATCTTTCAAATGAGTGCATCAATAGACCCCTCCACACGCCATTTATAGTAGTGTACTGCGTAAACCAACAGTCCATCGTCAGCCTCTTCAGTCCAGCGCCCTTTTAAAACTATGTCATGGCATAGCAGAGAGGGCTATGTGCTGTGATTAGCCAGATACACAGGAAAGGAAGCCCTACGTGTACTGCGGGCAAACAACCCATCTCTGGTGGGCACCCCGTGAAATGAAGAGAAAGTGAAATAGCTGCGCTTCATGGAAGGAAATTTTAAGGTTTCAGGAACAGCAGTGACAACCCAAATCACTTTGTCACAACCCTAAAGGGTTAATTTCACAGACCCATACAGGTTTATACAATATTGAACAGTAATGCTTTAAGCTTATAAGCTATGAAGCAAGTGATGGCACCTAATTAACTGTCTATATTGCCACTGCAATTGCACACAAGTGAACTAAGCACAAATCAAGCTCTCTGCAAGCAAAGTTAAAGGGGTACTCCGCTTGAAACATCTTACAAGATGTTCGATCTCGGGGGTCCCACCGATTAGGAAACAGGAACAGGAAGTAAATCGCATATAAAGATGGAGCCGGCCCCTAATTACCAGTTCTTAAAGGGGTATTCCTCCCCTAGACATTTTATCCCCTATCCAAAGGATAGGGGATAAGATGTCAGATCGCCGCGGTCCCGCTGTCTCGCTCTGTGCGTAATGACGGGCGATACAGGGGACGGAGCCGCGTGACGTCATGGTGCCGCCCCTCGTGACATCACGGCCCGTCCCCTTAATGCAAGTCTATGGGAGGGGGCGTGATGACTGCCACGCCCCCTCCCATAGACTTGTATTGAAAGGGGCGGGCCGTGACATCACGAGGGGCAGAGCCGTGACGTAACGATGCTCCGGCCCCTGTATCACCCATCATTACGTGCAGAGCGAACTCGCTCTGTGCTGTAATGATGGCGGGGTGCCGCAGCAGGGATCCCAGGGGTCCCCAGCAGCGGGACCACGGCGATCTGACATCTTATCCACTATCCTTTGGATAGGGGATAAAATGTCTAGGGGCGGAATACCCCTTTAAGTATTATGATACTTTTACATTAGTAGGGTCTTTCGAAAAATGTCTAGAGCAGAGGTATGACAAATTCCCTCTTTGCTGCTAGGCAGGACCCACGGGGCACAGCAGGAAGCACACTCTAGGAACAGTCAGTAGTGCATCCACAGTGTCAAATACGCTTTGGATGTGCATATTTTCTGCTGCAGATTTACTGAAAAATAAATCTCTTCCATTGAGTCACTGTACTGTTCTACTGAGGACTGGAGTCTGTTTGCTACAACCTTATGAATCAGGAGAATTGCTTTGATTACCGTATTTATCAGCGTATAACACGCACTTTTTAGGCAAAAATTTTTAGCCTAAAGTCTATGTGCGTGTTATACGCCGATACACCCCCAGGAAAGGCAGGGGGAGAGAGGCCGTCGCTGCCCACTTCTCTCCCCCTGCCTTTCCTGGGGTCTAGAGCGCTGCTGCCGGCCCTTCTCTCCCCCTGGCTATCGGCACCGCTGCCCGTTCTGTCCCCCTGACTATCGGTGCCGGCGCCCCATTGCCTCCCCCCATCCCCGGTGGCATAATTACCTGGGTCGGGTCCGCGCTGCTGCAGGCCTCCGGCGTGCGTCCCCGGCGTCGTTGCTATGCGCTGCACGGCGCGGCGCATGACGTCAGTGCGCCGCGCATAGCAACGACGCAGGGGACGCGTGCCGGAGGCCTGCAGCAGCGCGGACCCGACCCAGGTAATTATGCCACCGGGGATGGGGGGAGGCAACGGGGCAGCGGCGCCGGCAATGGGTGCCGCTGCCCCTTCTCTCCCCCTGGCTGTCGGCGCTGCTTCTCTCCCCCTGGCAGGGGGAGAGAAGGGTCGGCAGCAGCGCTCTAGACCCCAGGAAAGGCAGGGGGAGAGAAGCGGGCAGCGACGGCCTCTCTCCCCCTGCCTTTCCTGGGGATGTATCGGGATATACACGCGCACACACGCACCCTCATTTTACCATGGATATTTGGGTAAAAAACTTTTTTTACCTAAATATCCTTGGTAAAATGAGGGTGCGTGTTATAGGCCGGTGCGTGGTATACCCCGATAAATACGGTAACTCATTGCCTGTAACCTGATCTCGGAGTCTGTGCAGATCACTCGCTCTGGGACTGGGGTTAACAGTGCAGTTACTGATTTGCTATAAGCCACCAAATATAATGGAAGAGCCAGAAGATCAATTACTGAGGCAAATAAACAAAGCAGCAAATCAAAATGATGTGATAATAATGGGGGACTTTAACTATCCTGATATAAACTGGGAGACAGAGACCTGTGAAACTCATAAAGGAAACAGGTTTCTGACTATAGCTAAAGACAATTATCTGTCCCAAATGGTACAGGGCCCGACCAGAGGGGGCGCCCTACTAGACTTAATATTAACCAAGGTACCTGACAGAGTAACTAATGAGTAGAAGGACAACTAGGAAATAGTGATCAGAATATAATACATTATAACTTGTTCTTCAATAAGGGAACCTCGTGAGGGGCCACAAAAACAATGAACTTTAGGAAGGCAAAGTTTGATCAGCTCAGAGAAGCCCTTAACAATATAAAATGGGATAATGTCCTCAAAAACAAGAATACTGACACTAAATGGGAGACTTTTAAGAATATTTTAAATTCTCACTGTAAGAGAAGAAAACCAATATGGATGAATAAAAATATTAGGGGGCAATAAATGCCAAAAATAAAGCATTTAAACTACTAAAACAGGATGGCAATGAAGAAGCATTAAAAAGCTATAGAGGAAAATGAGCAATATGTAAAAAAAAAAAAAAAACAGATAAAAGCTGCAAAAGTAGAGACAGAAAGACTCATTGCCAAAGAGAGTAAAACTAACCCCAAAATGTTCTTTAACTATATACTAGCTGAGTACCCGGCGTTGCCAGGTTTTTCCTTCCTAATCCTTGTGGAGGAAATTCAACAGAGAAAACTTTTGACTTCATATCCTGTCCTCATATATTGCTGTCATAACCCAACTCCATATCTCGTCCTCATATCCCGACCCGTAATATGTGTACCAGGTATTGAAATATCTCCAGCCGTACGGAAGTTATGAGGGAACATACATTTCCCATTGATTTGCTTGGGACTTTAAACGAAAACCCTGACCCTCACAAATGAAGGTAGTTAAGGGTTAAATTAACTATCCTATATTTTAAGTGGACATATAAATAACATGTGACCAAGTATTATCGAAATATCTCCAGCCGTACGGAAGTTATGAGGGAACATACATTTCCCATTGATTTGCTTGGGACTTTAAACGAAAACCCTGACCCTCACAAATGAAGGTAGTTAAGGGTTAAATTAACTATCCTATATTTTAAGTGGACATATAAATAACATGTGACCAAGTATTATCGAAATATCTCCAGCCGTACGGAAGTTATGCAGTAACATATATTTCCCATTGACTTGTATAGGACTTTAAACAAAAACTCCGCCCCTAGCAAATGGGGTGAGTAAGGGTTAAATCACCTATCCTATGTTTGTTGTTGACATATAAGTAACATGTGTGCCAAGTTTGATGTCAATATCTTTAGCTGTTTAGACATGATGCTGGAACATTCACACACACACACATTGAGTTTTATATACAGTAACCCCCCGACATACGATGCTTTTATATGTCGAGCCCATCGCATTAACTGCTATCCAACAGCGCAAAATGCTTAAGCTGCTGTCGGATAGCAGTTTAAGCATCCCGGGCAGGTTCGCTTACCTATTCCCGCTGCTCCGGGTCCACTTTGCGATCCTCCGGCGTCCCAGCCTCGCTTTCCGGCGTCGTTATTACGTCACTACGCACGCCGTGCCGGCGCAGCAGCATAATAACGTCACCAGAAAGCGAGGCCCGGACCCTGCAGAAGATGCGGAAGAAGCCAGAGGATCGCGAAGACGACACCGGAGCAGCGGGACAGCATCGGGAGCCCCTGGGACAGCATCGGGAGCGGTGAGGACGCGGTCCGGAGCGGCAGGGACAGGTGAGTATATATTCCTATACTTTACATTGCACGGATCCCTCAACATACGATGGATTTGACAAACGATGGGTCGTTTGGAACGAATTACCATCGTATGTTGAGGGACCACTGTATGTATAGATAGATATATTTCAAAAAGGTTAAAATGAAAGTGTTGGCCCTTTAAAAAATGATGAGGAAGAAATTATAGACGGGAATCAGGAAAAAGCAACTATATTAAACAAATTCTTCTCCACTGTATTCACCGAGGAAAATGAAATGCCAGGTGAAATACAGCGAGATAAGGTAAACTCCCCAGTACAGGTGACCTGTCTAACCCAGGAAGAAGTACAGTGCCGCCTACAAAAAATCTAAATAGACAAATCACCAGGTCCAGATGGCATTCACCTCCGAGTTCTAAAGGAATTAAAGGGGTACTCTGCCCCCTAGACATCTTATCCCCTATCCAAAGGATAGGGGATAAGATGTCAGATCGCCGCAGTCCCGCTACTGAGGACCCCCGGGATTGCCGCTGCGGCACCCCTCTGTCATTACTGTACAGAGCGAGTTCGCTCTGCACGTAATGACGGGCAGTAGAGGGACCGGAGCATCGTTACGTCATGGCTCCGCCCCTGGTGACATCAAGGCCTGCCCCCCTCAATACGAGTCTATGGGAGGGGGCATGGTGGTCATCACACCCCTGCCATAGACTTGTATTAAGGGGGCGGGCCATGACATTACGCTGCTCCCTCCCCTGTATCGCCCGTCAATACGCACAGAGCAAACTCGCTCTGTGCAGTAATGACAGCGGGGTGCCGCAGCGGCAATCCCGGGGGTCCCCAGCAGCGGGACCGCGGCGATCTGACATCTTATCCCCTATCCTTTGGATAGGGGTTAAGATGTCTAGGGGCGGAGTACCCCTTTAAGTATTGTAATAGACAGACCCCTATTTTTAATATTCAGGGACTCTATAGTGACAAGGACTGTTCCCCAGGACTGGCGCATGGCAAATGTGATGGCAATATTTAAAAAGGGGTCAAAAGGTGACCCCGGGAATTATAGGCCTGTTAGTTTAACCGTTGTATGTAAATAGTTTGAGGGATTTCTAAGGGATGCTATTTTGGAGTATATTGATAAAAATAAATGTATGATCCCATATCAGCATGGATTTATGAGGGATCGGTCCTGTCATACTAACCTGATCAGCTTTTATGAGGAGGTGACCTTCAGACTGGACCAGGGGGAGTCGCTGGATGTCGCATATCTGGATTTTTCCAAAGCATTTGATACGGTGCCTCATAAAAGGTTGGTGCATAAAATGAGAAGGATTGGGCTGGGGGAAAATGTGTTCAAGTGGGTAAGTAACTGGCTCAGTGATAGGAAACAGAGGGTGGTTATTAATGGTACTTATTCTGATTGGGTGACTGTTACTAGTGGGGTACCACAGGGGTCCGTCTTGGGTCCTGTTCTATTTAATATATTTATTAATGACCTTGTAGAGGGGTTGAATAGTAAAGTAGCAATCTTTGCAGATGATACTAAACTCTGTAAAGCGGTAAACACTATAGAGGACAGTGCACTGTTACAAATGGATCTGGATAGGTTGGAGGTTTGGGCTGGGAAGTGGCAAATGAGATTGAACACTAATAAATGTACGGTTATGCACATGGGGAGGAAAAATCTGGGCTGGGGTTATGTATTAAATGGGAGAACAGTTGGGACGACTGATGTAGAAAAGGACTTAGGAGTCTTAGTTAATAGTAAATTTAGCTGTAGAGACCAGTGTCGGGCAGCTGCTGCCAAGGCTAATAAAATCATGGGGTGCAGTAATAGGGGCATAGATGCCCACGACAAGGAAATAATTCTACCACTGTACAAATCACTAGTCAGACCACACATGGAACACTGTGTACAGTACTGGGCACCAGTGTACAAGAAAGATATAGTGGAGCTGGAGAGGGTTCAAAGACGGGCAACCAGGGTAATACGGGGAATGGAAGGACTACAGTACCCAGAAAGATTTTAAGAATTGGGGTTATTTAGTTTAGAAAAAAGAAGGCTTAGGGGAGACCTAATAACTATGTATAAATATATCAGGGGGCAGTACAGAGATCTCTCCTACGATCTATTTATACCCAGGACTGTATCTATAACAAGGGGGCATCCTCTACGTTTAGAGGAAAGAAGGTTTCTACACCAGCACAGACGGGGGTTCTTTACTGTAAAAGCAGTGAGACTGTGGAATTCCCTGCCTGAGAAGGTGGTCATGGTGAACTCTGTAAAAGAATTCAAAAGGGTTCTGGACGCATTTTTGGAGAATAATAATATCGCCGGTTATGGATACTAGATCTATAGGGAAAGAACGTTGATCCAGGGATTTATTCTGATGCCATATTTGGAGTCGGGAAGGAATTTTTACCTCTAGTAGGAGTTTTTTTTTTTGCCTTTCTCTGGATCAACTTAGTAGGGACTGATTAGGGTTATAGGTTGAACTTGGTGGACTCAACCTTATGAACTATGATGTTACTATGATTCATTTATTCTAGTGAACGAAATCATCTGGTACATTAAAAAGAACCGGATCAAAAGAACAAATCACTCAGAGTGAACTGGGCATCACTAGTATGGGGAGCAGTTACCGGTGAGTCACAACCCCCACCCCCTCCTTTTTACATTGAGAACCGAAGAATCAGTTCATTTCAGTGAATCACTCTAAATGAACGATTCACTTTAGTGATCCGGACTTTCCATCACTAACCTATATATCAGTATATGTTTTTCCTCGTTCAGTCCTCAGGACCCCCCTAACAGGTCGTGTTTTCAGGATTTCCTTAGTCTTTCACAGGTGATATAATTGTGGTGATGCCCGATTCACTGACCACAATTATATCACCTGTGAAAGACAAAGGAAATCCTGAAAACACGACCTCTTAGGGGGTCCTGAGGACTGAACTTGAGAAACACTGGTGTAGACCAATGCACATTCCTATACACCGCAAAATATTTTAAGAAGTATATGGTGCAGATTTTCCAGTGCCTCACATAAAAATATAAAATGGCTGATGGTAAGTTATTTTACCCTAGACCCCCTGTTAAAGAAGTCCGCGGGGACACAAGTCGTTGTCACATGACTGCCGACCCGACCGAGCCCCGCTGTCACGTGACACAACTGTGGAGAGACGTCTCCTTCACTGCAGTCAGTCAGTCAGTCAGTCAGTCAGTCAGTCAGTCGTTCGTCGGGTAGAGGGCGCTTATACCAGGTGCAAGTACTCGCATTTATCCCCTGACACAACACCTCCCCAGACAACAGATACCTGCTAAGCCCCGACTGCACGTGAGCGGTACAAGGCCGTTTCTCCTAACCGGGCACCGCCACAGTGCCGCCATGTGTGCGAGGACCCCGAGGTCTGTCCAAACTGCGCCTGCGCAAAATAAACACTTAAACGTGCTCGGGTACTTCCACCCAGGTTTGTAACAGATCTACTGCAGAATACTATGTAAGTATAATTCGGTACTGTGTGTAGTCTAGTCCTATGTAACGCATTGCCACGCTCCCAGGGCACGTGACCTCCAGCCTTCTGTTCCGTTGTTTGGTGAGATCCTAGTCACTGTGTACTGCGCAGGCGCAGCTATGCTATGGACTCTATACCATGCTACAGGCTCGAGTGCTGGCTAAAATGTTATGTGTTTTTGTTTGCTTATTATTCAGTATATAATGTAATAATGAATGGCTGCTTACTTAGCTGTACAGATGACATCTGTGATGATCCAGAAGAATTAGAGTGTACTTTATTGTAAGATTGTACTTTATTGTATACCCAGCCATGATTGCATCTGTTGCTTCTTCAAGAAGGGGGGTGAAAACACAGGCATGTAATGATGGGTGATGGACGCTGCAGCACCTTGTAAATAATAAAACTGTAATGGTCTCCAAACTGTGGACCTCCAGCTGTTGCAAAACAACAACTCCCATCATGCCCGGATAGCCAATGGCCTGCCGGGCATGCTGGGAGTTGTAGTTTTGCAACAGTTTGGAGACCACTGCCTTAGAGATTATTATTATTACAGGGGCTGTCCAAAGAAGGGACCTCCACAATGTTTTCTGCTCCAAGCCATAGTCTAAAACGGCGCTAGGCAACCTTTTGGTGGTGCCGTGTCCAAAAAATTTGGTGTTGGCAATAAGCAGGTGGTTTATTTTCCCTGTATATTGTCCTTACTATAGGGACCTTGTAGTGAGGACAATACAGAGGGGGGAGATTGCGCACAACGACCATTAACTCCTTAAGGACCTAGGACGTACTCGTGGGAATTTCGGTCCCTGCCGCACGCTGAGCGGGGACCGGACCGGGGTGACTGCTGATATCGATCAGCAGGCACCCCGCGCAAATGCCCAGGGGGGTATACAGTAGAGCGGTCTCTAAACTGTTGCCTTCCAGATGTTACAAAACTACAACTCCCAGCATGCCCAGACAGCTGTTTGAGCATGTTGGGATTTATAGTTTTGCAACAGCTGGAGGGTCACAGTTTGGAGATCACTGTGCAGTGATCTCTAAACTGTGGCCCTCTAGATCTTGCAAAACTACAACTCCTAGCATGCCCACACAGCAGTTTCCTGTCTGGGCATGCTGGGATTTGTAGTTTTGCAACATCTGGAGGGCCACAGTTTGGAGATCACTGTTCAGTGGTCTCTAAACTGTAGCCCTCCAGGTATTGCAAATCTGCAAATCCCAGCATGCCCAAACAGCTGTCTCGACATGCTGGGAGTTGTAGTTACGTACCTCCAGCTGTTGCATAACTACATCTCCCAGCATGCCCTTCGGCGATCAGTACTTGCTGGCAGTTGTAGTTTTACAACAGCTGGAGGCACACTGGTTGGAAAATACTGAGTTAGGTAACAGAACCTAACAGAAGGTTTTCTAACCAGTGTGCCTCCAGCTGTTGCAAAAGTACAACTCTCAGCATGCACGGTCTGTCAGTACATGCTGGGAGTTGTAGTTTTGAAACAGCTGGAGGTTTGTCCACCCCATGTGAATGTACAGGGTACATTCACACGGGCGAGTGTGACCTGAACTGGTCCATGAAAAATTCCGATTTTGTAAATTTTGTGAAAAATTGGAAAATTGCTGCTGAACTTTGAAGCCCTCTGATGTCTTCTAAAAGTAAAAACATGTCAACATTATGATGCAAACATAAAGTAGACATATTGTATTTGAGAATCAAAATATATTTTATTTGTCTATTTTCCTTACAAGCAGAAAGCTTCAAGGTTAGGAAAATGCAAAATTTTCACATTTTTCATAAAATTTTGGAATTTTTCACCAAGAAATGATACAAGTATCGACAAAATTTTACCACTAACATAAAGTAGATTATATCACGAAAAAACAATCGCGGAATCAGAATGAAAGGTAAAAGCATCCCAGAGTTATTAATACTTAAAGTGCCAGTGGTCAGATGTGCAAAAAAATCTCTGGTCCTACATTGAAAATTGGCCTGGTTCTTAAGGGTTTAAAGGATAGCCATTTTGATTGTGACGTGCATAATACAAACCCTAGTATTAACCCCCTCCCCCGCATAATACAGACCCCCGCATTATATAGATTTTTCTCCATCTGGAACTGCCCTCCACGAAGACTTCTCTTGGCGATGTCTTCATAGAAACTGATGGACACACATTTGAGGCTCCAGCACTATTCCCACCTTTATACAGACTCTCATTCATTATTTCCTCACGTAGTAATAATGCCCACTTTGTGCTACCACACACAGCCCCCACATGTGCGCCCAGCCACCACTGCATGCACGCATAGCCCCTATACACACACGCACACAGACCGTATATACTCAAACACTGCCCTCATAGACACATACATCTTCCATATGCACATCCTCCATATATGTGAATACCATAGTTTTACTCCAGTGCCGAGTGCTGCCAGCTGCTCTGCTGCTCTTGTGCCGGGCAGGGAGATGAAGAGACATGTTAGCCAACATTACTGGCCGGTGTCTTCTAGCATTGCCTGCTGATAACTCACATGCCACACACAGACATGTCTTGATACCAGCAGCTAGTGCTATTTTAATATGGTGGTTTCCCAGGAAACTTCATAAATGTACCCCCTGGTCTCCCTGCTCCCCTGGTCTAAAACTTAAAAGTTGAAAAGTATGTTATCATTATGGGGGATCTAGTCAGTGGGACCCCCCATCAATCAGGAGAACTGCGGTCCCTAGTGCCTCTGAATAGAGTCTATGGGAATGCGCAGAAGATAATGGAATACAGTGCTTGGCTAACCTTAGTAGCCCCAATTTTACTTCAATAGTAATGATGTGTAGTTATGGCCTCATCTACCCCAAGAGAGCAAAAAAATATTAATGAAAAGGATAGTGCCTAAAACGTCGCTTTTATTTAGTGTTTTATTGAAAATGAAAATCGTGAGCCAATCACCATTAAAAATGATATGTCCAGCAGGCTATCTTAGCACCTGAGCAGGTAATCCTCAGGATTTACAAGATAATAAATCAGTGTTTAGTCCTCAAAAGGACAATATTGCTATACATGGGATTTTCCAAAAAGGGACAAATTTACTCCAGTACTCGCGCCTTCAACACGTTTCTTTTGATCTGTAAATATCAACGTCATCAGGATGGCGAGGAGCCGTTATGGAGATTTATACACTTAGTAAGATATGGAGTACAAAGTACAAACACAGGGAATTGCTTATAATATAGCTAGTAGCCATACTAGCCATACTAGTTTGGCTTCACTATATTGTGCCCACCAGCAATCCTATGGAGAGAATAGCAAATAAAGTATAAAATATATACACAGAAAATCACTAGTTTGGTTACACTATTCTGTGCCAGTTAGGAGAACCTGTGAATATAAATCAATCACTGTAGATTTGTGCCTGTAAAGAGAAATCATAGGAGCATCGTATATCCCAGGTCACCGGAGGTGTCCGTCACATCTGCCCTCCTCGGATAATCTTTCTTATCAGTACCTAGAGACTAAAAGAGACATACATTTTGCTGGTATTTTGTCACTCCGATGTCCTGCAAAAGAACGTTTATACAGCAAAGCTGTTACTCACTGGGACGCTGCTCACTCTGTGTTGAGGCTGCTGAGCAGAACATGCCGTGGTGCAGGGAGCCGTGACTTGCCGGCTACTGCTGTTCGCGTTCTCCTGTTCTCGCGTCTTGCCTCATATCCGGCCCTCACACGTCAGTGAAATCCCGCCCCCTGCCTGACGTCAACAGAAGGGCGCACGTCGGGAACGCCGTGATAGCACACAGGGATTCCCCACTGACGTCATAGTGAGTCCACAAGCGGAGTGAGGCTGTTCATACACATTATTTTAAGGGGAATACGGTCTCTTAATGCATGTCTGATTTAGAACACTGTGATTGTTTCCCACTATATATTTGTGTGCTATATGAGGGCATGTTGGTATGCAACAGTTTGGGGGCTATATGAGGGCAGGCTGGTATAGAACAGTTTGGGGGATCATAAATTCTCAGTCCCCCAATATTGGCTCATATATGGATTTGCACGCATAGATCATGGGGTTAACCTCCTACTATTAACCCATTTTGAGCTTATTGGGTTAAAAAATTAGAGGGAGTATGTGTGAAAGAGAATATCCTTCTATGTAGTATCGATATGGAAGCCCTATATTCATCTATCATGCATGAAATAGGACTCAAGGCTGTGGCACACTATCATCAAGGGGGGTACAGCTCTTAGAGCATAACAGGTTTGTGCTAGAACTGTTGGAGTTGGTATTGACGAGGAACTACTTCTTGTTTAATGGCCACACCTACCACAAATTGAGGGGATAACCATGGGGAGTCCATGTGCTTCCTCCTACGCAAACATGGTATTGGGGTGGTGGGAGTCCACGGTCACCTTCTCGGATGAGAGGGAGAAATTTAGTGATCTGGCCCTGGTATGGGTCCGCTTTATTGATGACGTGTTCATTATGTGGGGCGGATCCAAGGAAGAGTTTGACCAATTTGCCCAATCTCTAAATATAAATGAGGTTGGCCTTTTTTTCACGCATGAGACACACCAATCTGAGTTGGCATTTCTAGATGTAAAAATAACTAAGGGTCCGGACCGCCTCTTACAAAGTACGGTGTTCCGCAAAAAAACATCCACCAACAGCCTCCTGAGGTGGGAGAGTTGCCACCCTGGGCCCCTAAAAAAGGGAATACCCAGGGGGCAATACCTCCGCCTCAGGAAGAACTGTTCGGAAATGGATGAATACAAGGTACAGGCAGAGGATATGAGGCATAGATTCAGGGATAGGGGGTACCCGGAATATGTCCTGAATCAGGCTTATAAACACGCAATATGTACCCCACGAGAATAACTTCATATCCCTAAACCAGGTAACCAGTCGAGTGGTCCCCTTAGAATTATAGGCAAGCGAAAAAGTTAGAATGATAATAAACAAATATTGGCACATTCTTAACATGGATGGAGATCTGATAGATGCGATCGGGGAGAGACCCCAAATATCATATAGTAGAGGCAGAAGTGTCATGGACTGCCTAGTTAAGAGTCTTCTACCGATGGATCCAAGAGGAACTACATGGCTGTATAGTAACCCCACCCCAAAAGAATGTTTTGCATGTGGGCACTGTTGTGACTGCAATTTCATTCATAAAACAGTATGTGAAAAACGTAATTAATTGTTCCACTAAACAAGTCATATATGTGGGATTTTGCACATGCCCATTGTTATATGTTGGAAAAACCATACGTGAGCTCCGTAAACGTATTTTGGAACACATTGGGGATGTGTGAAATTCAAGGGATACTACCATTGCGAACCATATTAACACTGGAGAAGTGTCATCACTACGATTTGTAGGGATTGAAGCATTACAGAAACATCCTAGGGGTGGTGACATAGATTGATTACTCCAACAACGAGAAAGCCGACGGATCTATGACTTGGGTACCACCTCACCAGGGGGGTTAAACGAACAACAACATTTTGGCTGCTTTTTGTAGATGTCCCAAGGACGGAGTGGGTGGGGAGATGACTGCTAGGTAGACAGGGAGGACTGTAGTCAGTCCCAAGGAGTTAACAAATCTCCTAGTGGGAGGGATTAACGGGGAAGTCCCAGGAGGTTCCTGAGCGGGACCGCCCTCTTTAGGGCGGCCACCCCGCCTAGGCATAGGGCTGTAATATAGGGTAAAATAGGGCTCAGGTAGAACCCCCTTAGGGCCATAATACAATCCCTTCATCTTTGGATAGGCAGCCTCATCCCTTATATTTTCCACCCACTCCGCCTATGGGTTATAATTCTACCTTATTTTTATTATGTTTTTAATTTTCCAAAATAAATTTTAAAAAATTCCTCTTGGTATCCGTCGGAGGTGTGACAATTTGAGGTGTCCCCCACACTATACATAGAATACAGGAATGTGATATTATATTGGCCCTACAAAGGGTTAATTACATTCCATTATCTATGTATGTATATCTATGCCAACTCCAAAAAAAAAGGGGGTAACCTATAACCCAATGTGGTGTCCCAGTACCGCATTCTATACGGTACTTGTTATTTATGGGTCCCCATAGCCAGAGTCCCTAGGACTTAGAGATCCCTCTTAGCCAGTCTACCCCTAGTCGCCTCTATTCTAGTGTACAAATCTCTAATTTATGCACATGTAAATAGGATAGTTTATGTAAATAAATGGTTAATTACTTGTTTCCATGGCGACGCAAGGCCTTCGGGTCATGTGGTGCGTTCCAAGCCTCAGTCTGGATGCGTTCCAGACCTCACTTTGGTATTTCTAGCCTCGTTTTGGTTTTATTATGTGTATAGGATCTGTATAGGAAGTCAGATTATCACCCAGAAGCCTGTGTGACGGTGAGTGACAGCTGACCTTGGACCTATCAAATTAGGTTCCGCCTAATTCTCTTTGTTCCTGGGTTGCCAACCGAGCAACATCTCTCTATAGAACTTGTGCTGCAAAAAAACGTGAGTTAGGCCCAAGCCTCGCAGCAACGGCCGATCCTTAGCAAATATAGTGTATCAATCCCCAGGCACTCTGCGGGACCACCGGACCTAATCTACCCCTAAATCCAGACGGATCCACGCACCAATTACCTTGAATCTATTAACCTGCAAAAGACGCAAGGTCCGCAGCAACTGTCAGTCATTGAAGTCTATAGAAGTGTATTGCAGAGACTGTAACTATTATGAATGTACCGCAGTACAGTTTACTTCGGTTCAAGTTTAACTCCAGTGTGGACCTTCAGTCATTACCTGCGTACGCCTGTCGTTTCTGGGAAGGGCGGCGATAGGCTGAAGCCATACCTCAATAATACCAGCCCTCACCCTGGCGTCACGAGTGACAGGGTTAAACATTAACCCCTCATATACTGTTACCATACCACCCCTACCATACACCCCCCAAGGGCTACCACACCAATAAGAGCAAAAAGGGTTAATAGTAGGAGGCTAACCCCATTATCTATGTGTGTGAATCCATATATGAGCCAATATTGGGGGACTGAGAATTTATGATCCCCCAAACTGTTCTATACCAACATTCCCTAATATAGCACACAAATATATAGTGGGAAACAATCACAGTATTCTAAATCAGACATGCATTAAGAGACCGTATTCCTCTTAAAATAATGTGTATGAACAGCCTCACTCCGCTTGCGGACTCACTATGACGTCAGTGGGGAATCCCTGTGTGCTATCACGGCGTTCCCGATGCGCGCCCCTCTGACGTCATGCAGGGGGCGGGACTTGACTGACGTGTGAGGGCCAGATATGAGGCAAGACGCGAGAACAGGAGAGCGTGAGCAGCAGTAGCCGGCTAAACTTTGAAGCCTTCTAATGTCTTCAAAAAGTAAAAACATGTAAACTTTATGATGCAAACATAAAGTAGACATTGTATATGCGAATCAATATACACTGCTCAAAAAAATAATGGGAACACCGGAGTGTCCCTTTAACCCCTTAAGGACCAGGCCCATTTTGGCCTTAAAGGAGAACTCCAGAATATGAAAATTGTCCTCCATACTGCCGGCAGAAAAAAAATAAAGATGTACATACCTTCCTTCACACCCCTGGGGCCTCCGGTAACAGTCTCCGGTCTCCGCCATGATCCTCTTCCTGGTTGCCAGTGGTCGGCGAGTCATACTGTGCTCAGCCAATCACCGGCCGCAGTGAAGTCCTGACTCGGTCGGCGATTGGCTGAGCACAGTATGAGTCGCCGACCACTGGCAACCAGGAAGAGGATCGTGGCGGAGACAGGAGTCGGTTACCGGAGGCCCCATGGGAGTGAAGGAAGGTACGTACAGCTTTATTTTTTTTCTGCCGGCGGTATGGAGGACAATTTTTATATTCTGGAGTTCTCCTTTAAGGCCAAAATGGGCCTGGTCCTTAAGGGGTTAAAGGGACACTCCGGTGTTCCCTTTATTTTTTTGAGCAGTGTATATTGATTCACATATACAATATGTCTACTTTGTTTTCATTATTCTGTGGGTCAATACGATTAAAATGATACCCATGTTCTATGCTTTTCTATAATTGTACCGCTTAAAAAAAATCTCAAACCATTGTAACAAAATTAGTATGTTTGAAATTGCCCTATTTTGACCACCTAGAACTTTCTCATTTTTCCATATATGGGGCGGTATGAGGGCTCATTTATTGCACCATGATCTGTAGTTTTTATCAGTACCACTTTTGCTTAGGTTTTATTTGTTATACATTTTTTATAATTTTTTTATTTTTTTTGGAATAAAATGTGACAAAAAAACAGCAATTTAGGACTTTTTAAATTTTTTTACGTTTACGCCGTTCACCGTACGGGATAATAAACAATATATTTTCATAGTTCAGACTTTTACGCATGCAGCGATACCAAATATGTGTATTAATTAATTTTTTTACGCTTTTTGGGGGGTAAAATGGGGAAAAACAGACGTTTTTACTTTTTTATTGGTGGAGGGTATTTTTCACTTTTTTATTTTACATTTTTTTTTAACTTTTTATACACTTTAATCTTTTTATACACTTTAATAGTCCCCATAGGGGACTGGTCAAGCAGACCAGAGCAGAAGACCAAGGGAGACAGCCGGAGCCAGGTAAGGGGACCTCTGGCTGCCATCCTGGATGATCGGATCCCCGCGGCAGCGCTGCGGGCGATCCGATCATCCATTCAAAGTACCGCACTGCCGCAGATGCCGTGATGCCGGGACCTTCACGGCACCATGATGTACATTTACGTCCATTGTTGTTAAGGGGTTAAACAACACAATGTAACTCCAAGTCAATCACACTTCTGTGAAGTCACACTGTCCACTCAGGAAGCAACACTGATTGACAATCAATTTCACATGCTGTTGTGCAAATGGAACAGACAACTGGTGGAAACTATAGGCAATTAGTAAGACACCCCAATAAAGGAGTGGTTCTTCAGATTTTGACCACAGACCACTTCTCAGTTCCTATGCATCCTTGCTGATGTTTTGGTCACTTCTGAATGCTGGCGGTGCTTTTACTCTAGTAGTAGCATGAGAGGGAGTCTACAACCCACACAAGTGGCTCAGGTAGTGCAGCTCATCCCGGATGGCAATGCGAGCTGTGGAAAGAAGGTTTGCTGTGTCTGTCAGTGTAGTGTCCAGAGCATGGAAGCACTACCAGGAGACAGGCCAGTACATCAGGAGACGTGGAGGAGGTCGTAGGAGGGCAACAAGCCAGCAGCAGGATTGCTACCTCTGCCTTTGTGAAAGGAGGAGCACTACCAGAGCCCTGCAAAATGACCTCCAGCAGGCCACATATGTGCACGTGTCCACTCAAATGGTCAGAAACGGACTCCATGAGGGTGGTATGAGGGCCCGAGGTGGAGGTTGTGCGTACAGCCAAACACCGTGCAGTACGTTTGCATTTGCCAGAGAACACCAAGATTGGCAAATTCGCCACTGGCGCCCTGTGCTCTTCACAGATGAAAGCAGGTTCACACTTAGCACATGTGACAGTCTGGAGACTCCGTGGAGAACGTTCTGCTGCCTGCAACATCCTCCAGCATGACCAGTTTGGCGGTGGGTCAGTATTGGTGTGGAGTGGCATTTCTTTGGGGGGGGCCACACAGCCCTCCATGTGCTTGCCAGAGGTAGCCTGACTGCCATTAGGTACCAAAATGAGATCCTCAGACCCCTTGTGAGACCATATGCTGATGCGGTTGGCCCTGGGTTCCTCCTAATGCAAGACAATGCTAGACCTCATGTGGCTGGAGTGTGTCAGCAGTCCCTGCAAGAGGAAGCCATTGATGCTATGGACTGGCCCGCCCGTTCCCCAGTCCTGAATCCGATCGAGCACATCCGGGACATCATGTCTTGCTCCATCCACCAACGCCACGTTGCACCACAGACTGTCCAGGAGTTGGCGGATGATTTAGTCCAGGTCTCGGAGGACATCCCTCAGGAGACCATCGCCACCTCATCAGGAGCATGCCCAGGCATTGTAGGGAGGTCATATCAGCACGTGTTGGCCACACACACTACAGTAGTCGCCACCCAGTGCTACGCCATTTTATGCTAGGGACGTTAGAGACCAACTCTAAATAGGTGGCCTTGACATGGCGAGTGGGCTTGTACTTTTTGATCAAAATGTATACTAACAACCTGTTAGTTTTTGAATTTATGCTGAGAAGCAAGTACCGTATTTATCGGCGTATAACACCGCACTTTTAAAACTTAAATTCAATGAAAAAATTCTGCCTGCGTGTTATACGCCGATAAATATTTTTGTCACTGATTTAAAGTGGCCGCAGCAGCGGCTGCTTGTTAAGAATTAGCAGCTTGACCTCGGCCACTTTAAATCATTGACCAGTGCACGGCTCCCGCTTTTCTTTTTATTTGATTTTCTTCCCTTTCCCCCTCTGCTGCACAGAATCAGGGACGTCGCTCATCATTCAATGCTGCTGCCGCTGTGACTATTCTAAGGTGGCTGTGGTTGGGCTGCTGAAGTTAAACAAGCAGCCGACGCTGGGGCCACACTGACCAGCGGCAGCGAATGATGAGTGACGTCCCTGATGCTGTGCAGCTGGCAAAGGACGTCACTGATCCTGCTTCACTGACTGCAGCCCGCAAGACCTGACACCGGACCTGGCCTGCCGAGCGCGGCTAGGTAAGGAAGATGGGGGGAAAAAATATATATATATAAAAAACAGGGGGGGGAAGGGGATGCTAAGAGGGGGGCATAATGAGACAGGGGTGGGGGAATGATGAGAGGGTAAGGGTGTAAATGTGGCACAGGGGGCTGATAAAAGGGGAGGAATGATGTGGCACTGGAAGGAGGGACCAAACTGAAGTTCAGTTAAAATCAAAGTTAGAGGGATGATATGGCATTTAGTCTGTCATTTATCTTATATGTATTTTTTTTTAAATTAAATTTCCCTATTGAAATGGGGGTGCGAGTTATATGCCAGTGCTTGTTATACGCCGATAAATACGGTAGATCAAAATACAAATTGTAGATGTGCGACCATGTCTGTTTCCTCTACTTGAATGCACACACTACTGAGCCTCATTTTGACTTGTTTTAAGGACATTACATCAAAGTTGGATCAGCCTGTAGTGTGGTTTTCCACTTTGATTTTGAGTGTGACTCCATATCCAGACCTCCATGGGTTGATAAATTTGATTTCCATTGATCATTTGTGTTTGATTTTGTTGTCAGCACATTCAACTATGTAAAGAGGAAAGTATTTCATACGATTAGTTCATTCATTCAGATCTAGGAAGTGTTATCTTAGTGTTCCCTTTATTTTTTTTTTTTGAGCAGAGTATAATTTTTTTGGAAAGTTAATTTTCCTTACAAGCAGAGAGCTTCAAAGTCCGAAAAATACTAACTTTTCAAATTTTTCATGAAATTTTGGAATATTTCACCAAGAAATGATGCAAGTATCGGCAAAAATTTACCACTAACGTAAAGTAGAATATGTCATGAAAAAACATTCTCGGAATCAAATTCATAAGTAAAAGCAGCCCAGAGTTATTAATGCTTAAAGCGACAGTGGTCAGATTTGAAAAAAATGCTCTGGTCCTTAAAGGGGTATTCCAGGATTTTTTTTATTTGACTATGCTACAGGGGCTGTAAAGTTAGTGTAGTTCATAACATAGTGTCTGTACCTGTGTGTGTGTGACGGTTTTCTCACAATTCTTCTGTGATTTTCATCCCAATATTTATTTTTAACAGCATACAATATGACTGCTGTCTCGGATTTTTCCCAGCCTGCAATGCGGTCGAGACCTGACTCACTAGTCAGCTGATGACAGGGAGCCTGTCTGCTTCAATGGCTGGAGAGAGCAATCTGCAAGTAATGCAACAGCTGGAGGCACCCTGATTGAGAACCACAGGTCTGCAGCTCATTTATGTTTCAATGGGTGGGGTGGCTGATGTATGGGAAGGAGGAAAATGGTATCATGGGATTTGTAGGCAAACAAGAAAACTGAAAACAGGAAATACAAGTTCACAAAAAGCTAGCCACAGTGTTCTGGTAATCTCACAGCATAGCCATTTAGCCCAAGACAAGCGCAGATCCCTCCTAAGCATGTCCATTACTGTCTGCCAGGTACGTACTAAAATCACCTTATGCTGGATAACCCCTTTAAGGTGAAAATGGGCTTGGTCCTTAAGGGGTTAAGTGAAAAGCCAAGCAAGCAGCAGCCACATATCACTGGAACTACTGACCCCCCTTCTGCCAATAGGTATGGCTCCGAAAAGTGGCTTATGCTGTAGACATAATACAAATGCCACCTTAAATCCCTCATGACTTTTGACATACAAGTACATTATAAGTTTATTCCATGTTCTTACCTTGTTTTCCAATTTTTTTTATCAATGGGTATGTATTTATTTTACGATATTCTCCTATTTTCCCAGATATCTGTACGCCTAAATAAGAAAATGTTCTCCTTTCTCCAGGATTTTAAGCTCCTTAACTGTTCCCAGTTCTGCTTTACCTAATGGGAGTAACACAGATTTTTCCCAGTTTATAACCAAACCTGCATAGTTCCCATATTCCCCAATCACTTCCATAACCTTCTCTATGGAGTTTTCTGGCTTTTCCAAATATAATAATATGCTGTCTGCGTATAGTGATATTTTATCCCCATCCCCCTCCACTCCAAATCCTTTTATTTGCAGATCTTCTCTGACTTTAACCGCCAGGGGTTCGACCACTAGCGCAAAAAGTAGAGGAGATAAGGGGCATCCCTGCCTTGTACCCCGGGTCACTAAAAATCTCTCTGATCTTTTCCCTTCTATATTTATTCTAGCTTCCGCTCCATTATATAGCATCTTGATCATTTCTATATCGTCCTTCTGAAACCCATATTTTTCCAGTACTCCCCATAGGAACTCCCACTCCACCCTGTCAAATGCTTTACTTGCTTCAAGTGACAGGATGGAGTGGGTTCCCTCTCTTCCCTCCACCGACTGTACTCCGGTAAGGGTCCTGTAGATATTATGCTTGGTCATCCTGCCTGGGATAAATCCGCATTGATCTTTATGCACCAGTTCCCCTACCTTTTTTTCCAAACGCAATGCCAGAGCCTTCGCCAGGATCTTTACGTCCGTGTTCAATAATGATATTGGACGATATGATTCCATTTCTTTCTTATCTTTATTCGGTTTCAACAGTAATATTATTTCTGCTTCTTTCATTGTTTCCGGTAAGCTTCCTGTTTTTAAAGAACTATTTATAGTTCTAAGCAGAGCTGGGATAAGGATTCTCCTGAATTTCCTATATATTTCAAACGGGAACCCGTCCCCGTCGGGACTCGTGTTCCCTTTTTAAGGCTTTTATTTATTTATTTTTGTGCCGTAGTTTTTCAGTTCCTTTTTTTTTTTTTTTTTTTTTTTTTTTTTTTTTTTTTTTTTAGGATTATTGAACTTTTTGATAATTTTTTTTTTTATAAATTTTTTTTTCTGGTATATGAAGTGACCAAAAATCAGCAATCCTGGTATTTGGAATTTGAAATTTTTTTTACGTTCACGCCAGTGACCACGTGGTTTCGTTAATGTTATATTTTAATAGTTCGGACATTTACGCATGCAGCGATTCCAAATATGTTTGTTTATTTTTGCTAACATTATTTAATATAAAAATGGGGAAAAAGAGGGGCGATTTAACCTTTTACTGGGAGTGGGGGGGGGCTTTAACCCCTTAAGGACTCAGGGTTTTTCTGTTTTTCACTTTCGTTCTTTCCTCCTTACCTTTTAAAAATCATAACCCTTTCAATTTTCCACCTCAAAATCCATATTATGGCTTATTTTTTGCGTCGCCAATTCTACTTTGCAGTGACATTAGTCATTTTACCCAAAAATGGACGGTCGAAACGGAAAAAAAATCATTGTGCGACAAAATCGAAGAAAAACGCCATTTTGTAAATTTTGGGGGCTTCCGTTTCTACGCAGTGCATATTTCGGTAAAAATTACGCCTTATCATTATTCTGTAGGTCCATACGGTTAAAATGATACCCTACTTATATAGGTTTGATTTTGTCGCACTTCTGGAAAAAATCATAACTACATGCAGGAAAATTTATACATTTAAAAATGTCATCTTCTGACCCCTGTAACTTTTTTATTTTTCCACGTACAGGGCGGTATGAGGACTCATTTTTTGCACCGTGATCTGAAGTTTGATTTTTGTTTTGATCGGACTTTTTGATCACTTTTTATTCATTTTTTAATGGTATAAAAAGTGACCAAAATATGCTTTTTTGGACTTTGGAATTTTTTTGCGCGTACGCCATTGACCGTGCGGTTTAATTAATGATATATTTTTATAGTTCGGACATTTACGCACGTGGCGATACCACATATGTTTATTTATTTATTTTTTTTACACAGTTTTTTATGGGAAAAAGGGGGTGATTTCAAACTTTTATTAGGGAAGGGGTTAAATGACCTTTATTAACACTTTTTTTTAACTTTTTTTTTTTTGCAGTGTTATAGGTCCCATAGGAACCTATAACACTGCACACACTGATCTTTTACACAGATCACAGGCGTGTATTAACACGCTTGTGATCAGTGTTATCGGCGCTTGACTGCTCCTGCCTGGATCTCAGGCACGGAGCAGTCATTCGTCGATCGGACACCGAGGAGGCAGGTAAGGGCCCTCCCGGTGTCCTGCCAGCTGTTCGGGACGCCGCGATTTCACCGCGGCGGTCCCGAACAGCCCGACTGAGCAGCCGGGTCACTTTCACTTTCGCTTTAGAAGCAGCGGTCAGCTTTGACCGCCGCTTCTAAAGGGTTAATACCGCACATCGCCGTGATTGGCGATGTGTGGTATTAGCCGCGGGTCCCTGGCCGTTGATGAGCGCCGGGACCGACGCGATATGATGCGGGATCGCGGCGCGATCCCGCTTCATATCGCAGGAGCCGGCGCAGGACGTAAATATACGTCCTGCGTCGTTAAGGGGTTAAACATTATTTTACATTTTTCGTTTTACATTTTCTTTTATTTTCTTTTTTTATTTTTTTTTACAAATCTTTTTAGTCCCCCATAGGGCAGGGTTTTCCAAAAGGTGTCTCCAGTTGTGGCAATACTACAACTCACAGCTTTTGGCTGTCCAGGCATGCTGGGATTTGTAGTTTTGCAACAGCTGGAGGCACACTGTTAGGGAAAAAACTGCCTGTTCTACTACTTGCACTGCAATCTAGTGATTGCAGACACTGATCACTGTTGTGCCATAGGCACATCACTGATCAGTGTTATCGGCGCTCCATTACTACATCCTGCTGAGACTATCAGCATTATTGGAGCGCCGATCGGACAGGATGTAGGCATGTAGGGAACCTCCTGTCCTCTCAACTTATCGGGACCCGGCAGCATTATGCCGCCGGTGTCCCGATCAGCTCCACTGAGCTACCGACAGTCACTTCGGCATTTTAGATGCCGCGATCAGCTTTGATCGTGGCGTCTAAAGGGTTAGTGCCGGACATCATTCGGATCGGTGATGTCCGGCATTAGCCAGCATGAAGAGAGCTCAGCTCTTGAGCTCTCTTCATACACCCGCCGCACGGCTGCACCGTTTATTAACGGTGGCCAGCTGTGGTGGGGTTAATTCACCTCCAAGCGCTGCGCACTGATGGCAGGAGAGACGGTCACAGTCGGCCGCACAGTGAAGGGCCCGGGCGGCCCGGCCAGCCCTTTCATTGTGCGATCCACTGTATAATCTCAATTTTGCGAAGGGCTACATCGACATATCGCAATCCCTAGATATCGTGATTCGATTGGGATTGCTATATATCATGCAGACCCAATTACAAATATACATATAATAGTATTGTCTACATTATATTAAGTTTTTGTTAACCACAGGTACACTTTAAAGAATGATGCTTAGTATTCATGTGTACCAGGTACTATATTTGGGGAACTGTTGTTGTAAGTGAAACTTAAGTGCAGATTTGGTGCAGATTTTGACTTTCCCATTGATGTTAATTTAGGAGAATCTGTAAGAAATCTGCAGCAAATCCACAATAAATCTGCAGTGTGTGAATATACCTTAAGGCTATGTTCACACTAGGGAATGTCCGCATGGAAATTCTTTGTAAACATACCGGAGTCTGTGGGTTCCGGCATAATATGCCGGCACTAGGATTGCACAGTAATACACTGTCTCATAGACGGTTATGCATTCTGTGCAATGTCTGCAGAAAGAATGAATGTGTTCATGAGGACACTGAAATTCTAATTTCCATGCCGGAAACATCTGGCACGAAAATTCTGCCGTGTGCACAGTGTAGTAGAATCCTGTTGAATTGAACTGGTCTCTACTTAAGCTGAGTCCCCGTGCCGATTTCCAGTGCAGAATTTGGCACGGGAATTCCGACGTGTGAACATGGCCTCATGCTATGCTATAATCACACGACAGAATGTCCACGCAGGAATATTCCACACGGGCATTCTGCTGCTTAAGAGTCCCATTGATTTCAATGGGATTCCACTGCACTGTGCTTATTCCAGCATCTGCAGAAAGAATGCGTTTCCAAGTGGTCCTAGAGCCGGCTGGATCATTCTGGTGTGCTGAATGTCCGCCCATGTTTTTTGGGTTGACATTCTGCATATTTACAGCCATGTGAACCCAGCTTAAAAGTGTATGCTCTGTATGCTATTGACTAGCGACTAGTCATGTGGGCAGAGACCTTGGACCAACTAACCACACAGTTACATCTACTGTATCATGATTGACAAGGCGAAACGGTCCAACATCTCCAAGATGTTTACATGTATTTGTAAAACAAATTATTTTTACTTTGAGATCTAACCTTTTCTCTGCATTGAAATCTATGCAGATAAAAGGTCAAATCGGCCGGCCAGGGAGTAGTGGAGCACAATGCTGCCCAATTCCCCGGCTTATATCTCACAACTGCAGCGGGTCCCACTTAGGAGTGTGATCAACAACTTTCAACATGACTGAGCAACATGCCAAAAAGAAGTTGTTTTTAATGACAGTAACACTTTAAGAACTGTGCCTTTTTTACATTTAGGTGCAAATTGGGCACGCAGGTTACCACAATTTGATAGTTATCAAAAATCCATCTGCAGTGCATTTCTGCTAGTAGTCAGGGCACTTTGTGTGCCACAGCATGACCACAGTCACTTTCACTTGCTGTAATGCAGTTCACATCTTAGGGGCTTATTGGAAACCCAAGTCGAGTATTCTGCTTTGGGAACTGGTAAGGCTGCCATCCAATCACACGGAGAGTCTGGGAATGTGCTTATTCATTCACCTAACAAAAGTAGCATGCCTCAATTATCAGGGAGGACAAAGGAGTCGGCCTCTCCGGTCTCTAACAGAAAAGATTTTTGCCTGGGCCAAAAACAACATATTATTGACGCTGGCAGGCCATTCAAAAGGAAACATCAGTCTTTCCTCAGGCAAATAAGTTAGTTCTACATTTATCTTCTAGTGCAGCAGTTTCCAAACTGTGGACCTCTAGAGATGAGCGAACTTACAGTAAATTCGATTCGTCATGAACTTCTCGGCTCGGCAGTTGATGACTTTAGCCTGCATAATTTAGTAAAGCTTTCAGGTGCTCCCGTGGGCTGGAAAAGGTGGATACAGTCCTAGGAGACTCTTTCTTAGGACTGTATCCACCTTTTCCAGCCCACCGGAGCACCAGAAAGCTGAACTAATTTATGCAGGAAAAGTCAGCAACCGACGAGCTGAGAAGTTTGGGACGAATCGAATTTACTGTAAGTTTGCTCATCTCTATGGACCTCCTTCAGATGTTACAAAACTACAACTCCCAGCATGCCCGGACAGACGCTGGCTGTCCAAGCATGCTCGAAGTTGTAGTTTTGCAACAGCTGGAGGTCCACAGTTTAGAGAACACTGTTGTGGGTTTTCCTAGGCAGATCTACTGAAAATAAAAAAAATAAAAAAAAAGTAATTTTCTCTAAATCCCAAAGAGATATGCAGTTGGTATCTACTCCACATATATGTTCACATGTATTGTATACACTGCACAATTTAAGCTGTGTTTAGCTATTAATGTTCATTTACATAGCATAACAACTGCAGCATCAAATCTGCAGTGTATACAGTACATTTGAACACACCCTCAAAGGGGTACTCCAAAAAAAGCTGTTGTTTTTTGTTTGTTTTTTGTTGTCTTTTTTTATTAGTAATAAAAAATAAACTGTAGTTACTGCCCTCTGGCCCCTGTAGTCTCCTTTATTGTGACGCCTGGTCTCCAACGCGCTCCACCTTCTAGTGCAATGGTCAGTAATGGCTGAGGTAGGACACTGCAGTGGCCATTGATTAGCTGAGTGGCAATGTAACGTATTGACCCCCAGCCCGAGGGAGTGGAGCGCGGCGGAGATTGGGCACAGTAATAACGGAAGGTATGGGGGACCGAGGAAGGTAAGTACTGTACAGAATTAATTTTTTAAGTAGACAGCCTGGGCATAGTTTAAAAAAAAAAAACAGAGCACCTCTTTAAACTGAGGTCTTCTGCCTTTAGCTTCTGACACAAAAAGCAAGAAATGCCAGTCCCTACTGTAGAATCACTGAACTCCCCTTACAAAAATAATGGCAATAAGACAACGCGTTCTCCAACCAGTGCCAGAATCTTAGTGTAGTATAGGGGTAAGTTAAAATGAGCAATCCAGAAACAGAAAAAACAAGTTAATGTCTTCCAAAAACAGCACCATACCTCAGGTTGTGTGTGGTACTGCAGCTCCGTTCCATTGAAGTAAATTAAGCCAAGTTGTAATACCACACGCAACCGGAGACAAAACATACAGTGCAGTATGTTTTAACGTTTTTAAATCAACTGGTGCCAGAAAGTTATACAGATTTGTAAGTTACTTCTCTTTAAAAATCTTAATCCTTCCAGTACTTATTAGCTGCTGTATGCCCCAGAGGAGTTCTTTCCAGTCTAACCACAGTGCTCTCTGCTGCCACCTCTCTCCATGTCAGGAACTGTCCAGAGCAGGAGAAAATCCCCATAGCAAATCCCTCCTGCTCTGTACAGTTCCGGACACGGACAGAAATGGCAGCAGAGAGCACTGTGGTCAGACTGGAAATGACGACATAACTTTCTCTGGAGCATACAGCAGCTGATAAGTATTGAAAAGCATAAGATTTTTTAAATAGAAACAATTTACAAATCTGTATGACTTTATGGCACCAGTTGATTTAAAGGGGTACTCCGGTGGAAAACTTTTTATTTTTTTTTATTTTTTTTTAAATCAACTGGTGCCAAAAAGTTAAACAGATTTGTAAATTACTTCTATTAAAAAAATCTTAATCCTTCCAGTACTTATTAGCTGCTGAATTCTACAGAGGAAATTATTTTCTTTTGGGATTTCTTTTCTGTCACAGCCACAGTGCTCTCTGCTGACACCTCTATCCATGTCAGGAACTGTCCAGAGCAGCATAGGTTTACTATGGGGATTTTCTCCTGCACTGGACAGTTCCTGACATGGACATGTCAGCAGAGAGCACTGCGTTCAGACAGAAAAGAAATCCAAAAAGAAATGAATTTCCTCTGTAGTATTCAGCAGCTAATAAGTGCTGGAAGGATTTTTTAATAGAAGTAATTTACAAATCTGTTTAATTTTCTGACACCAATTGATTTAAAAAAAAATAAATAAATAAAGTTTTCCACCAGGGTACCCCTTTAAAAACATTATGGCCCTCATTTACTATTGCAAACCTGACATGTTTTGTTTTGCATTGCGCCAGAAATTCTGTCTACGCCAGAAGTTGCGCCACAAATTCTGTCTGCGCCAGAATCTGTGCCAGAATTGAAAAAACCCCAACTAACTCTCCATTTTGCAAAGGAAACCCGAAAATGGGCGTGACCATCGGGAAAAGGGGGTTTGGTCACAGAAAAGGGGCGTGTTCCCGACATTTTCACAAAATCCCAACATATTTACTAAGGTTTCCACAGAAAATATGGTGGATTTCAGCTGAGGAAAACCAGTCATATCAGAGCATGTGTAAAAAAAGCAAAATGTAGGGAAAGTGGAAAATGTAGGGAAAGCTTAGTAAATACCGTGGAAAATAAGTTGTAGGGAATTAAAATCCACAAAGAAACCTACACAACACTCTTAGTAAATGAGGGCCAATTTTTCTTCTACAGTACCCTTTTCAGTCAAGGCAGGTACTTCACTGCTAGAGATGCTCTTTGTAACTGCTCTTGGAGATGTGGATCCTGAACAGAAGTCCCCATTCTGTTAACCCCTTAACGACGCAGGACGTATGTTTACGTCCTGCTCCGGCTCCCGCGATATGAAGCGGGATCGCGCCGCGATCCCGCATCATATTGCGTCGGTCCCGGCGCTCATCAACGGCCGGGACCCACGGCTAATACCACACATCGCCGATCGCGGCGATGTGCGGTATTAACCCTTTAGAAGCGGCGGTCAAAGCTGACCGCCGCTTCGAAAGTGAAAGTGACCCGGCTGCTCAGTCGGGCTGTTCGGGACCGCCGCAATGAAATCGCGGCGTCCCGAACAGCTGGCAGGACACCGGGAGGGCCCTTACCTGCCTCCTTGGTGTCCGATCGGCGAATGACTGCTCCGTGCCTGAGATCCAGGCAGGAGCAGTCAAGCGCCGATAACACTGATCACAGGCGTGTTAATACACACCTGTGATCTGTGTAAAAGATCAGTGTGTGCATACCTATAACACTGCAAAAAAAAAATGTAAAAAAAAAGTGTTAATAAAGGTCATTTAACCCCTTCCCTAATAAAAGTTTGAATCACCCCCCTTTTCCCATAAAAAAAATAAAACAGTGTAAAAATAAAATAAAAATAAACATATGTGGTATCGCCGCGTGCGTAAATGTCCGAACTATAAAATATATCATTAATTAAACCGTACGGTCAATGGCGTACGCGCAAAAAAATCCAAAGTCAAAAAAAGCGCATTTTTGGTCACTTTTTATACCATTAAAAAGTGATCAAAAAGTCCAATCAAATCAAATCATACCGATAAAAACTTTAGATCACGGCGCAAAAAATGAGTCCTCATACCGCCCTGTACGTGGAAAAATAAAAAAGTTATAGGGGTCAGAAGATGACATTTTTAAACGTATAAATTTTCCTGCATGTAGTTATGATTTTTTCCAGAAGTGCGACAAAATCAAACCTATATAAGTAGGGTATCATTTTAACCGTATGGACCTACAGAATAATAAGGTGTAATTTTTACCGAAATATGCACTGCGTAGAAACGGAAGCCCCCAAAAGTTACAAAATGGCATTTTTTCTTCGATTTTGTCGCACAATGATTTTTTTTTCCGTTTTCGCCGTGCATTTTTGGGTAAAATGACTGTCACTGCAAAGTAGAATTGGCGACGCAAAAAATAAGCCATAATATGGATTTTTACGTGGAAAATTGAAAGGGTTATGATTTTTAAAAGGTAAGGAGGAAAAAACGAAAGTGCAAAAACGGAAAAACCCTGAGTCCTTAAGGGGTTAAAGGGATTGTCCCTTCTCGCTGTTTAGTTTTCCGGCCAGCTCCTGCCTGTCTGCGGCAGAAGGAGGTGGTTGGGAAAGCCAAAGTCAGCTAAAGCAGGAAAGTTACACAATTTGCATAACTCCTATATGCTATAATGGGAGATATGCAAATAGCATAGCTCCTCAAGTCCCGGAGTTACATAAACAGCGTAGCTTGGGGTGGCTTTGCTGTTTGTGCAATCCCCAATGGGAGTTACACAAATTGCGTATCTTCCCCATTCCGTCTGTTTCCGGCTTTTCCGACCACCTCCTGCGACCACAAACAGGCAGGAGCTGGCTGGAAAACTGAGATAGCGAGGTGGAAGTTAGGCTGCTTTCACACTATGAGGTTCTCCCGTTAATACACGTACGTTTGAAAGATAATTATTAACACACGTTAAACAACCCCATTCAGGTCAATGGGTTTTTTAGTTTACCCGTTATCACTCATTATAGCCCGTCATGACTAACGTACGTTAGTTGTGATGGGAGAAATAATGTGACATGCACTAATTTTTCGCACGTCACAAGAAACGGGTAAATTAACGTATGTTATTTTTAACATTGAAGTCTATGGCCGACATACGTTAGTAAATACACCAGTTAATGCCCGTTATTATAACTGATGTTATTTTTACTGATCATGCTCAGAAGAGGTGACATCAGTAGACTCCTGCAGTGCTGAGGGACTACTACTCCTCCCATTATGAAACAGACTTTTTTCCATGCTGGGAGTTGTAATTCCCCACTGCGGGAGTCTGCCGGTGGCTGGGGAGGTTACATAAGTGTTTGTACTACTACCCCCATCATGGAACAGAGTCTGTTCCATGATGGGGGTTGTAGTACAGGGGCTGAAGGATTTATCGTACCGGGTCTCACTTCTGACACCCGATGCGATCAGAAGTTATTAAGCAGGGGAGCGGGCGGCATGGTCCGCAACCCTGTGATCACCGATGTATTTTTTACTTTCATTTTTAAATTCCTCATGGGGAGCCCTGAATGGCCGGTACTGAGGAGCCAATCAGGGATCCCTGCAGGGTATTTAAAATGGACAATGTGAGGGGGACATATGTATATTAAAAGTGTTGGGGGTGCATAGTGCGCTATATATCTAGCCCCCCAGCGCATTTATAATATGCCTCCCGCCAGCGCATTAATAAAGTAATGACCCCCGCCAGCGCATAATGTGACCCCGCCAGCGCATTTGTCCTAATTTTCTATTGCAGCGCTATAGGTGACAAATGTATCTATCAGAACGCATCCAGCAGCCGCCGGCCAGATGATCCTGATAGATATACTATTCATTCATAGCACCGGAGGCTGTATATGTATATAGATGTGCTGGGGGGGGGGCAGACATATAGCGTTGTCTGTTGTCTGCCCCCCACAGCGCTTCTGTATACATATGCAGCTGTCGGCACTATGAATGAACAGTATATGTGTCAGCAGCATCGGCCAAGCGGCTGCTGGATGCGCTATATGTGACAAGTATATCTGTCAAATGCCGCTGACACATATACTATTCATTCATAGCGCGGCTGCTGCATATGTATATAGATGTGCTGGGGGGGGTGGGGGCAGACATATAGCGTTATCTGCCCCCCCACAGCGCTTCTATATACATATGCAGCTGCCGCGCTATGAATAGTATATGTGTCAGCAGCATTGGCCGAGCGGCTGCTGGATGCGATCTGACAGATACACTTGTCACATATTGCACATCTAGCAGCCGCTCGGCCAATGCTGCTGACACATATACTATTCATTCATAGCGCCTGCAGCTGCATATGTATATAAAAGCGCTGTGGGGGGGCAGATAACGCTATATGTCTGCCCCCCAGTACATCTTTATACATATGCAGCCTCCGGCGCTATGAATGAATAGTATATCAATCAGGATCATCTGGCCGGCGGCTGCTGGATGCGTTCTGATAGATACACTTGTCACCTATGACCCCCCCCCCCCCCCACAACACTTTTAATATACATATGTCCCCTCACATTGTCCATTTTAAATACCCTGCTGGGATCCTTGATTGGCTCCTCAGTACCGGCCATTCAGGGCTTCCCACAGGGAATTTAAAAATGAAAGTAAAAAATACATCGGTGATCGCAGGGTTGCGGACCATACCGCCCGCTCCCCTGCTTAATAACTTCTGATCGGATCGGGTGTCAGAAGTGAGATCCGGTGCGATCAATCCCTCAGCCCCTGTACTACAACCCCAATCATGGAACAGACTCTGTTCCATGATGGGGGTAGTAGTACAAACACTAATGTAACCTCACCAGCAGACTACTGCAGCCGGGGAACTACTACTCCCATCATGGAAACAAGTCTGTTCTATGATGGGAGGAGTAGTAGTCCTGGCTGTGGGAGTCTGTAGGCAGAGGTGTTAAAACGTCCATTGTTATAACGGGTGTTAACGGGCACTCGTTAATTCACCCGTTATTAAACGTCCGTTAACAATACATAATAACAAACGTTTATTAACGGGTGAACTACATAGTGTGAAAGCAGCCTTATCAACGTGTGAACACACCCTTATAGCGTATTTAAACACTGGACCCGTAATTACAGAGATTTTACAAAGCAGTCAAAAGTACAAAAGAATTGCCTTGTAAAATCTGCCTTGGATTCTGCGTGTAAGTACAAAACTGATAGCATGATATTAGAATAGTTGGGGGTCTGACTTCCCCATGCCCACTGATCAGCTGACTAAAAGAAAGTGTTCCTTTCATTGTTTACCAGGAACAGCTTTGCATGTTTTGTAGTGGCAGTACCCAGTACTGCAATTCAGTCCCATAATGAAACATTACAACATTACAAATGCAACAGTACAGCTCGGGTTCTTTGGCGCAGGGTGCTAATGGCTAATAGCTATATATATATATATATATATATATATATATATATATATATATATGTTAATGTGTTCATAAAAGCAACATTGTAGATTGCCAGTTGTTGAAATTCCGGGATGAAGAAATGTATGGCAGGAGACCATGGAGTATGTGCCAGTTCTTCCAAACAGTAAACTGAGGAATCACGCCAAGTCTTCAAATTTTTAGTCTAACATGTTTATGTGAAGCCAGAAAATATCTCTATGCCTTACTGCTTCAGACACTGCATCCTTTACCCGTCCCATTAATGCTAGGTTCACACGGCCGTTGTCTCCCGTCCCGCTATTCTCCCGTCATTGCCGCTAAAAGGACTATACTAACAAACGGATGCAAAAGGATGCCATTAAGTGGCATCCTGTTGTAGGGATCTACCGATATTGATTTTTTTTTAGAGCCGATACCGATAACCTGTGAACTTTCAGGCCGATAGCCGATAACTTATACCAACATTCCCTGCATTTTAATTCTCCCCCCCCCCCCCCACAAATATCCTTGGTAAAACGAGGGTGCGTTTTTGTGCGGGTATACCCTGATAAACTGTTTCTGGCCCCGCAGAAGCCGCTGCAGATCACTGATTTAAAGCGGGCACCTTAAATCAATGAACTGCAGCGGCTTTTGCGGGGCGAGAGACCGCCGGTGCTGCCACCCGCTTCTCTCCACCTGCCTGTCCTGGGGTCCTGAATCCAACCACCGACGCTGCCCGATTGCCTCCCCCTGCCTATCCTCTGGCCAGAGACCGCCGCTGCCCCCGCCCCCTTGTCTCCCCCATCCCAGGTTTTATAATTACCTGTTCCCGGGTTCCGCGCTACTTCTGGCTCCTGCGGCGTCCTGAGCTGTCACTGTGCACCTGGCCACTGACACTGACGTCGCATTGAGGATGTCACTCGTCATTGCACAGCAACAGCGCAGAACGTCGCAGGAGCCAGAAGTAGCGCAGACCCTGGAAACAGATAATTAAAAAAACGGGGATGGGGGAGGCAATGGGGCAGCGGCGGCGGCGGTCTCTGGCCAGAGGATAGGCAGGGGGAGGCAATCGGGCAGCGTCGGTGGTTGGACTCAGGACCCCAGGACAGGCAGGGTGAGAGAAGTGGGTGGCGGCAGCGGCCTCTGGCCCCGCAAAAGCCACTGCAGTTCAGTGATTTAAAGCGCCCGCATTATCGGCAAGGTTAGATGCTGATACCGATAACTTACAAAATCATGAATATCGGCCGATTATATCGGCCAATCCGATAATCGGTCGATCCCTATCCTGTTGCATCAGTTTTTAATCTGTTTATTTTCCGTTTTTTATTGTCTGGCTACTTCTTGGTTCCTCACGCCTCTTCAGGAGTGGAACTTATTTAGAGGAAACTATGCTGGAGATATATGCCCCTTTTTCTGTGTTTTGGACCCAGTCCTGTTTTTTTATTTAAAATTTTTTTAAAATTTGATTAAAATATTTATTTACTTATTCATTCATTGTTAAAATGCTTTTAAGAAAATATGGACAAGGTTGCAATGGCTAAAAAAAAGTCGGGAAAACTGAGTAAATTTAGCCCAAGCATATATAGAGCAAAGGCAATAAGCCTAGAAAGAGTGGAAAGTTTTGCTGAGTCATGGTTAAAAAAAAAAAAAGCACATTAATAAATATGAGAGCCTAGTGAGATGTACTTTATGACCTATTAAACTTGGGAGACTTGGGAGAGGAATAACAGATATATATCCAAAAACTTCACAGGGCTGTGTTTTCCTCTTCCAGATATGTGTAAAAAGATATAAAATGTATCAATGTTTAATTCAACATTATGCAGTGCCAATATTCTCAAGATGTTTTCAGTACAGTGGTCCCTCAAGTTACAATAGTAATTGGTTCCAGGATGATTTTTGTATGTTGAAACCTTTGCTTGTTGAGACCATAACTCTATGGAAACCTGGTAATTGGTTCTGAAGCCCCCAAAAATGTCATCCAAAAATAGGAGAAAATCAGGATTACAGAAAAATAAGTGTATAATTAATATAGATAAATCAAGTTCTTACATTTAACAGTAAGAAAGATTTGCTGGAAGATGTAAATCACTGTCTATGTAGAGGACGGGAGCTTCTTAAGGATCCTGTACATAACACAGTGTCCCAAAAAAAAGTAAAATGTATGGCACAGGTAAAGAGTAGTACAGAACATGTAATGCCTCCCTGTACTGTAGGACGGCGCTACCAGACAGCCAGTCAGTGCATGCACTTCAGGAATACAGGGGTTTTACCAGTGAATGCCCATTCTGATTGGTCAGTTCTTCCGGGTATTGACATGTTTCACAGATCTGGACTGTCCGTAGCATTGTATGTTGAGTCTGGTTTCAAGTTACAATGGTCCAGAAATGACAATTGTATGTTGAAACTATTGTATGTTGAGGCCATTGTAAGTTGAGGGATCACTGTATTTGAATGGTTGCATAGAGGCTGAAAACTCTAAAACACTTCAGATAACACTTCTTTCAATTTTGGATTTGGATACTGTAGCAACCTAATACAGCTTCTTAACTGATCAGTAAGTTTCTTTGCTAAAGTAACCGTTTCAATCTTTTATAAAGTAATGGAATATTGCTAGAATAGGCCAAAGCAGTAGAATTGCGCTAGTGGCTAGCCACAGTTGCATTTCAGTGATAATTGTGGACTGCACCTTGACTTGCCACTGTTTAAAGTGACAAGCTCAGGTTCTCCCTGCAATTTAGGATCGCAATAATAAGAATAGTATTTATATTTTCTGAAGCAATTACTATTCAATCAAAGAATACAGCTAAGGTTGACTTTATAATTGTGCTTTCCAAGGCCCATATGTCGGCAACCTGTCAAGATGGGATGCTGGCTTATATAAGCACAGACAGGCATGGGTCCCATTGACTTTGGTGGCCTTAGCATAGTCAACTAATGACTACTGTGAATCAGTGACAGCAATAAATGTAGGAGACCACTATATTTCCCCAAGGTACCTGTTGTATGTCAATACCGGGTTTTAGGAAGCGCATATCCCATCCAGGGAAAGGTGGGTTAGATAACGTGAATCCAGGATATAGTGAAATTCGTTGTGAGACAGAGGCTGTATGCAACATGAGTTGAGATCCTGAGGTCCGCTAGCCTGTCCTGGGACAATGGCCATTTGTGTAATGTTACCATGTTAGGTACAACAGAATTTACACTTAATTATTATTATTATTTTTTTTTTTGAACAGTGAAAAAACTTAACAATAGTACCGCACAATAGAACTTACAAGGCGACAAGTTCCCACGCAGGGGCGTTAAAATAGATCAAGAAATATTGCATAAATAGCGCATAATCCGGTCCATACAGAACAATATCTTACACTGTCACGGGTATGTACGTGCAGAAAGACTTAATCTGCAGCAAGAAACACTGATGACATTGGTCCGAGGGAAAGGAAGGGGGAGAGGAGAAGGGGGGGGGGGACAAAAGTGAAATAAAACGGACATACTGAAACAAAGAAAAAGACGCATAGGAAGAAAGTCATAAACAAAATGCATTAAACGTAGATGTTAAGATAGCATCTCGAGTAGCACGGTAATTTGGAGTATTGAGTAAACGTAGAACACCAAATACCCTATAATTTCGCAGGACACTTCCTATGTTTGAACACTAACTGTTCAACTGGTACAACAGAATTTACCAACCGCTTCCATGTGGACAGGGTCGGCAGTCTCGGGTCCATCCATCGCAAGGCTACAGCCTTCAGAGCCATGAATAGTCTCCCTCAACAGTACCCTAGTGTGATGTGGCCAGACCTCTTCATCAAATAACTCAAATGGACAGGGGAGTGGCTCCAGCGGTACTGGTATAGACAATAGGGAAGTTAAGAAGGATACTACCTCCTGTCAAAAGGAATACACATATGAGATGCCAAAAGTCCGCCCTTGGAGCACTACACCTATGGCACGTGTCAGCAGTGAGTCTTGCCATACGATGTAACCGAACAGGGATGAGGTAGCAGCCATGTATTATGTATAATTGCGTGATTTTATTGTTAGCAGTCAGGGATACAGTAGTATGCGAGGATAGTACTTCCTGCCAAGCTTCCTCCAAGAGAACTGGGATATGACTCTTCCAGAATGCCTCAGCAGCTATGGGTACCTGAGAATGTTTAGTCACACTGATGTGTGTGTATAGGGCAGATATTAGTCCCCTAGGATCATGAGACCGTAGAACTCCTATTAAGGGATAAACAGAGTTTTTAATATCTAGTTTAGGAAATTAAGTGGACAGAGCGTGGTACAATTGCAAGTATTTGCAAAAGGCGGTTCTAGGTAGTGCGTACGCCTCCTGCATCTGGGCAAAGGAATGGATAACATTATGAGAGTAGATATGTCGTAATTCAGTCACTCCATGCTCCCTCCAGAAGCAATAGTTTAAGTCCGTTGTAATGTGAGAAAGGTGGCTAGCATCCCACAATGGTAAATCGGCCATAATATCAGTAATGTTACAGCTTGCACTCCAGCCAGAGGCGCTGGCCATGAGCACATTCCTCCTCTTAGTTCCCCAGCCGGAGGGGCTGGGATTTGCATTGCAGGACTGGCACGCATTGGAGTCCCAGCCTGTCTCTCACTGCATGTCTGTCTTCCTCCTCTGTCTTCTCTCAGCGCCAGCACACGTGCCCCTGCGTCCTAGGGCGCGTGCGCGCAGGAGCTCTTTGATTTAAAGGGCCAGTGCGCCCTTTATTATTGTTTGCACCTGCACTGTTCTTTATAAATTTCCGCACCTCCCATCACTCCCTGACGGATCTTTGTTGCCCTAGTGCCAAGTGAAAGCGTTTTCTGTGTTGCCTTGCCGTGTTCCAGACCCTTGTTTTCCGTGACCTGACCTTTCTGCCTGCCTATTGACCTTCTGCTACGTCCCTGACTACATACCTGTGCCGCCAGCCCTGACCTCCTGCTATCCAGACCACATCTTGCGAGGTACAGGAGGGATTATGCATCACCTCAGCCGCCTGTGTGGTTGAGTCGTGCCAGGAGTAGCGAACTGGGTGCTGCCTACAGCAGCAAGACCATCCCGCTTTGCGATTGGGCTCTGGTGAAAACCAGCGGTACCTTAGACTCCACTCCCTGGCATGGCCCATGTCATCTGCCAAACAGGTCCAGTGGATCCACTACCTATGGAGTGTCCTGCCACCTGCCGTGAGTCTTTACAAGTAAAAGCATGTATCATTCTAACTTCCCTCCAAACCTGCAAAACTAGACGATGCATTGGAAGAAGACACCTCCCATGAGTAGAAGGTGCCTCCAGCCAAGCTCATAAATGAGTTTCCTGAACCTAATGGGCAAGATGGTGCTCAGTTAGGAAGTGGCTCAGACAGGACCCATGTTCTGAGCAGCCAAAGTTGCCCTGCTAAATAATAAACCTAAAAATCTGGGAGAGCATAGCCTGCCTGATCCTTCACTCTTTGCAAGGTCGTCAGTTTGAGCTTAGACCTAGAATTCCCCATATAAACGCTGGCAAAAGAGAATGTAAGGACTTAAAATGATGTGGGAACTGGGGTAGCAGCATGTTCTAGTATATAAAGGCACTTTGGCAGCACTATCATTTTGACCAAGTTAATGCTCCCCGGAACTGATAAAGGAAGGGCACCCCAAATACGAAATTTATCCTTAACTAGAGCAAGGAGAGGGAGACCATTAAGAGTAAAATTTTTAGCTGAATCTCTATGTATCATTATACCAAGTTATTTAAACTGTTCGACCACCTGGAGGCCACAGAAAGTAGCAGGCCATCCCAGCGGCCGAAGAGGAAGGAGGACATGGTCCAATTAATTCAGAGTCCAGAAACCGAATCTATTAATTACTGAGATCACCCAAGGCAAGGAGGAACGTGGCTCGTCGAGAAAAAGTCCCATATTGTCAGCATATAGACTGATATGATCCTCCCGACCCCCCCAAACGTGATACCTGCAATCCCAGGGTCCCTGACGAATTTGAATAGCAAGGGGTTCCACCGCTATCGCAAACAAGAGTGGCGATAGGGGCCACCCCTGCCAAGTGCCTCTACTTAAACCAAAAAAAGGAGATCGCCAAAACCTGAGATCTAGGCGTAGAATATAAAAACTGAGACCCAGCGAATGAAATTAGCCCCAAACCCAAAGCGACGCAGTGTAGTAAGGAGATAAGTCAATTCGACTGAGTCAAAGGCCTTGGCTGCGTCTAGCGAAGCCAAGGCCCAATTCTTATCCATATCTGCCCCTAGTTGTACCGCCGTCTGGACCCTTCTAATATTATCTGTAGTAGAGTGAACGGGCATAGCGGCCAGATTGTTCCCTATGTAAAATAGATAATATAACCGTATTTTTAGCGCTTAGCCAGAATCTTCCTAAGGACTTTGTAGTTCATATTCAATAGCAAAATCGGGCAATAAGACCCTCAATCAATAGGGTCCTTGTCGGGTTTGAGCAAGACCACTATGGTTGCCTCACAGAGGGACTACGGCAATGACCCTGACTCAAAGGCACCTTTCAACATGGCCTGCATACTTCCCACGATGTGGGGAAAATATCTAGTGTAGACTTCCAATGGAAGTCCATCGGGACCAGACACTTTCCCCTGGGCCATGTCCTTGATTGCCTCCTCTATTTCTTCTACTGAGATATCCTTCTCTCACAGGGCCCTATCCTCCCCGGATAAAATAGGAAACTGGATATCATCCAAACAGTCATCCAATTTAGCTGGCGTATATGATATCTGAGACCTATACAGGTCAGCATAAAATTGGGTAAATCTAGCGGCTATCTGATCAGAGGCGAATAGCGTCTGTCCAGTAGGGTAGGGAGGCAATACGTAAAATCGGGGGGGGGGCTTATCTGTCTCACAAGATGAGCTAACAGTTTGCTGGACTGGTTGCTGTGCACAAAATAAAATTTACTTTGTGAAGAATAGCTTACGATTCATCCGTTCATTTAAATGTTGCATATACACCCTACCTAACGCTAACCATGCTTCCTTATTGCCATCACAAGGGTCCGCCACATAAAGAGCCTCCAACTCAGAGCACAGTGTTGTCAGCTCCACCTCTCTAAGAGAGGATTCTTTTTTTCAGGTATGAGATAGATGATCTAAGGCATAGGTATGCCTTCACGGTATCCCATAGCATCCCAGGGTCCCCAAAATCATTGTGTGATCTAAGGAATACCTGTAATTGGTCCGGTATCCGATCTACTGGGTCAAGAAGCTTCAGCCAAAATGGGTGCACTTTCCACTGCCATGACACTGTAACAGATGTCACAGACACTTTCAGAAGTACTGGGGAGTGCTCGGACACCACTCCAGTCAAAGGTGCAGACAGGGAGTTGAAGCTTAGGGAATAACAGTATTCGGGTACCTGGCTCTAAAGAGGTCAATCCATCCCACCTCTGTCATAAGTACGGACAAGGGGGAAGGTGCCCCCTGAGGGTGTCCCATCCCCCCAAGATGTCTGTCCAAAGTCACGTCTGGATGCAGGTTAAAGTCACCTACACATAAACATTTAACCACTGGGTAAGCCGCAGCAAAGTGATGAATTATATCCATAGAGGCTGGAGGCAGTTATAGAGGCCCAGAAGAACAATCGGGTCATTATTCATAAAAGCATGTTCAAAAATATAGCAGCCTTGGTAATCGACTTTGGTAATGATAGGCTCCCACCTCAAGGAGTGATTAATCAGAAGGGATACTCCCCTAGAAAAGGAAGTATGATATGAATTAGCCTGCCATTGCACCCACAATCTCTTCAACAGGTGACTCTTAGATTGCACCAAATGTGTCTCCTGTAAGCATATAATTTGCGGATTAAATTTCCATATATGGGAAAATACTAAGATCCGTTTCTTAGGAGCCCCCAACCCCCTAACATTCAAAGACATCACAGTATATGCAGCCATTTGTCATATAAGGAAATATACGACAGCATATAAACAGCTTGCGCAATTCAGTCACTCTTGTAATTGTGCAGAAAAAACACCAACATAGAAAAACAAGTAAGTAGAACATAGCAGAATTGCAATCTGGGAGCATTATTAAAGGGGTAGTCCAGTGGTGAAAAACTTATCCCCTATCCTAAGGATAGGGGATAAGTTTGAGATCGCGGGGAGTCCGACCGCTGGGGCCCCCTGCGATCTCTCTGTACGAGGCCCCGGCTCTCCGCCGAGATAGCGGGTGTCGACCCCCGCACGAGGCGGCGGCCGACACGCCCCCTCAATACATCTCTATGGCAGAGCCGGAGATTGCCGAAGGCAGCGCTTCGGCTCTGCCATAGAGTTGTATTGAGGGGGCGTGTCGGCCGCCGCCTCGTGCGGAGGTCGACACGCCCCCTTCCCGCGGGCTGTCGGGGCTCCGTACAGGAGATCGCAGGGGGCCCCAGCGCACGGACCCCCCCGCGATCTGCAACTTATCCCCTATCCTTAGGATAGGGGATAAGTTGCTCACCACTGAATCACCACTGGACTACTCCTTTAATCAGACATAAACTCAGCAGCTATATCGTACATTACCAGCAATCCCAGGTAAGTTGTAGAGCGCAGGAACAAAGCTGAAACAAAAAGGGGTAATATAGGCAGACTACCATAGGAAGTCCACTAGTCGCCCCAGGAATCCAGGATGAAGAAACAGGAGCAGTGTCTGCAGGTAGGTATACCAAAAAGTAGAAAGAGAACAAGAATACTCAAGTTCCTCAGCGTGGGGAAGCTATTCGTTGCCTACGGATCCAGTCATCTGCTTCCGCAAAGTCGTTGAAGAAAATGGCACAGTCTCCATCAACCACGCGCAGGCGTGCAGGATATGCCATAGAATAGGAAATCTGCAGATCACTAAGTCTCTCCTTCACAGCCGTGAACGTTGCTGCAAGTTTTTGCAAGTCAGCAGAGAAATCCAGGAAAAATGACACCTTAGTGTTATCAAATGTGATGTCTCGCAGTTGCCGTGCCTGGCAGAGGATTTGGTCCCGGTCATTGCAATTCAGAGGTCTCGTTGCCGCAGTCTATTTTCAAGGCCATCGTTTTTCTGGCAGCACAAAGATAATTGAGACTCCAGTGACGAGACCTTGTTTGGTATAGGGGAGACCGTATCCTCCAGCTTGGCAAGTCTCCCCCTCACATTCTGTAGATCCTGCCTCAGCAGCCCCACATCAATCTTAACTTCCTCCTCTATTTTCAAGGCCATCGTTTTTCTTCCTTCCTCTATTTTCAAGGCCATCGTTTTTCTTCCTTCCTCTATTTTCAAGGCCATCGTTTTTCTTCCTTCCTCTATTCCTTCCTCTATTTTCAAGTCCATCGTTTTTCTTCCTTCCTCTATTTTCAAGGCCATCGTTTTTCTTCCTTCCTCTATTCCTTCCTCTATTTTCAAGGCCATTTTTTTTCTGGCAGCACAAAGATAATTGAGACTCCAGTGACGAGACCTTGTTTGGTATAGGGGAGACCGTATCCTCCAGCTTGGTAAGTCTCCCCCCTCACATTCTGTAGATCCTGCCTCAGCAGCCCCACATCAATCTTAACTTCCTCCAGATTCCCGGTGAGTAGGGTCAGACAAGAGTTAATCGCCTTTAACAGTTGAGTCATCACCTGTTTCAAGGTAGGTTCAGGGTCTGCTTTCTTAGCATTGGCCGGGGGAGAAGGACCCACAGCTGCATTCTCCATCTCCTGCGCACAGCGCTGCTGGCTCATGGCGCACAGTGCTGCTGGCTCATGGTGCACAGCGCTGCTGGCTCCATCTTGAGAAGGACCTGTAGCAAAGTCCTGAAGCAGTTCCACAGTGGATCTCTCTCGACTCCGGCCCAGATCTGTTTTGTTTCTTCTCCCCATGAGGTAGGCAGGTAAGTTCAGGCAGATAAGAGGTCGGGATACCGGTCAGAAGGAGTAAATCAGAGTGGGAGCTACCGCTGCATGCGAAGTCCGCTGTCCAAGCTAATGTAACACATTTGAAGTCTGTTTTGACAGGTGGCTGATAGTAAGCCACCTGCATAATGAAGGGAAAATAACGTGTGCAGCTAGTGCTTTGACAAGCAGAAGAGCAAGAGAAGCCCTGCATTTGTACTACCTCTCATGCTCTTTGCCCATCTCTACCAAGCTAAACTCCCTCACTACATCCGAGTTATTTCCAAATACGTTTGTTCTCTGATTCAAAAGTACAGCAAACCACTCTTTGGAATCCAAGTGAATCCAAGTAAATACACGTATGCTGTAAATGACCCAAACATAGTCACTAGTTGACTACCTTAGGGGGATTTGAAGGCGTTATCCAGCATAAGGTGATTTTAATACGTACCTGTCAGGCAGTAATGGACATGCTTAGGAAGCATTCGCTCCTATCTTGGGGTTAAATGGCTATGTTTTGAGATTACCATAAAGCTGAGGCTACATTTTAAATGGCTATTTCCTGTTGGAGTTTGTTCCCTCAAACTACAAATCCTACAATTCCTTGTTTATAAGTATGAGGTCACTTTTCTCCCTCCCACACAACCACTCCACCCATGGGAACACACCTGTGCTCTATTCAAGGCAATAGACCATTGTTTTCTGTTCTGACCAGGGTGCCTCCAGCTGTTGCAAAATTACAATTATTGCAGAATGATCTCTCTCACACCCAGCGGTCGCTCCACCTATTGAAGCAAAGACAAGCTCTCTCTGAACACCTAGTGACTAGTTATGTAATGTCTCGGGCCGCACTGCAACCTTGGAAAACTTGAGACCTTTAACCTTGGAAGAATTGCAAGACCACCATGAAACACAGGTACAGACACTAAATTATGAGCTACACTAACTTTATAGCCCCTGTATCATAGTCAAATTAAAAAAAATTAGAATACCCCTTTAAGTTAGTGGTACCCATGCCTTCCTGTGCACGCATACATCTGCAACCTATTCTGACAGGTTGTCAACATATATGTGCTACAGAAGCCACAATTGTAACATAAACACGGCCTAGGTTGTGTGCTTCAAACTACCGTATTTATCGGCATATAACACGCACTTTTTAGGCTAAAATTTTTAGCCTAAAGTCTATGTGCGTGTTATACGCCGATAAGCCGCTGCAGTTCAATGATTTAAAGCGGACGCTTTAAATCAATGAACTGCATCGGCTTTGCAGGTGCAGAGACAGCCAGCGCTGCCGGTTTCTCTGCCCCTGCCTGCCCTGGGGTCTAGAGCCCTGCTGCCGGCTCTTCTCTCCCCCTGGCTATCGGCGCCGCTGCCCATTCTCTCCCCCTGACTATCGGTGCCGGCGCCCCATTGCCGGCACCGATAGCCAGGGGGAGAGAAGCGGCGCCGGCAATGGGGCAGCGGCGCCGACAGCCAGGGGGAGAGAAGGGGCAGCGGCACCCATTGCCGGCGCCGCTGCCCCGTTGCCTCCCCCCATCCCCGGTTGCATAATTACCTGTTGCCGGGGTCGGGTCCGCGCTGCTTCAGGCCTCCGGTGTCCGTCCCCTGCGTCGTTGCTATGCGCTGCACGTCGCGGCGCATGACGTCAGTGCGCCTCCGGTGTCCGTCCCCTGCGTCGTTGCTATGCGCTGCGCGGCGCATGACGTCAGAGGAGGCCTGAAGCAGCGCGGACCCGACCCCGGCAACAGGTAATTATGCAACCAGGGATGGGGGGAGGCAACGGGGCAGCGGCGCCGGCAATGGGTGCCGCTGCCCCTTCTCTCCCCCTGGCTGTCGGCGCGGCTGCCCCATTGCCGGCGCCGCTTCTCTCCCACTGGCTATCGGCGCCGGCAATGGGGCACCGGCACCAATAGTCGGGGAGAGAACGGGCAGCGGCGCAGGTAGCCAGCAGGAGAGAAACGGCGGCAGCAGGGCTCTAGACCCCAGGAAAGGCAGGGGGAGAGAAGCGGGCAGCGACGGCCTCTCTCTCCCTGCCTTTCCTGGGGGTGTATTGGGGTATACACGCGTGCACACACACACAAACTTTTTTTACCCAAATATCCTTGGTAAAATGAGCGTGCGTGTTATAGGCCGGTGCGTGGTATACCCCGATAAATATGGTACATTGGTGTGTAATTGCTACAGAAAATACATGTAGCCATTCGTCAGACATTGCTATATACAGTGATCCCTCAACTTACAATGGCCTCAACATACAATAGTTTCAACATACAATGGTCTTTTCTGGACCATTGTAACTTGAAAACAGACTCAACATACAATGCTATGGACAGTCCAGATCTGTGAAACTTGTCAATGGCGGGAAGAACTGACCAATCAGAATGGACATTTTACTGGTAAAACACCTGTATTACTGAAGTACAAGCACTAACTGGATGTCTGGTAGCGCCCCCTACAGTACAGGGAGGTATTACATGTTCTGTACTCTTTACCTGGGCCAGGGTAAGGCTGCATTCACACTTCATTTTTACATTACAGGTGCCGGATCCGGCTGGGGGAGGGGCAAACCGGGCTCTCCCGTACCCTAGGACCAGCGCTGAACCCCATTTACTTTAATGAGCCAACCGGAGTCAAACAGTTAGTCCGGTCGGCTCATTTTTGACCCGTATTCGGTTTTGTGACCGGACCAATAACAGTGAATGAGCTGACTGGGGGTAAAGTTAATTTCCCCTGCTCTGCCCGCCGCCAGAAGTCCGGGCAGAGCAGGGGAAGATGACGCCGAGAGCTGCGGCGGGAAACGCGGCACTTACCAAGTACCGGCGCGGCAGTGGGGACCGGCGGCAAGTTCTCAACAGCTGGAGGCACACTGGTTGGAGGCGGTGGCATCTGCATCAGAGGCAGCAGTGAAGCTCTTCACTGCTGCTTCTGGTAGTTTCAAAACTACAACTCCCAGCATGCCGTGACAGCCTTTTGTGCAGTGGTCTCCAATCTGTGCTCTTCCAGATATTGCAAAACTACAACTTCCAGCATGCCCAAACAGTCCAGGCATGCTGGGAGTTGTAGTTCTGTAACATGTGGCCCTTCAGATGTTGCCAAACTACAATTCCCAGCATGCCTTTGCAGTCTGGGCATGCTGAGAGTTGTAGTTTTGCAACATCTGGAGGGCTGCAGTGGTCTCCAAACTGTTCTTCTCCAGTTGTTGCAAAACTACAACTCTCATCATGCCCTTCGGCTACCTGGGCATGCTGGGAGTTGTGGTTTTGCAACAACTGTAGGCACACTGGTTGGGATACATTGTCTGTTTCCTAACTCAGTGTTTTCCTACCTGTGTGCCTCCAGCTGTTGCAAAACTATAACTCCCAGCATGCACTGACAAACCGTACATGCTGGGAGTTGTAGTTTTGCAACAGCTGGAGGCGCACGGGTTGGGAAACACTGAGTCAAGTAACAAACTCTGTGTTTTGCAACCAGTTTGCCTCCAGCTGTTGCTTAACTACAGCCCCCCATGATGGGAGTTGTAGTTTAGCAACAATTGGAGGCTCCCTGTTTAGGAACATGCTGCATTATGTGCGCTCTTACCAGGGGAGAGCGCAAAAATGTACTAACCCATATTTCTTGTTTTTCTTTTCTTATCATTTCAGATACGTGAATGCGGAGGACTACGTCCGATTCGGTGGACAGCGACGATGACCAGCATTTTTTTTTTTTATTTCAATAAAATGGTTAACGAGAGCTGTGGGGGAGTGTTTTTTTTTAAATAACATTTTTTTCAATGTGTCCATGTTTTTTATAATTGAATTTTCAGGGTTAGTAGTGGAAGCCGGTCTTATAGACTGAGTCCATTACTATGCCAGGGATTAGCGTTAGCACCAAAATCAGCTAGCGCTAACCTCCAATTATCCCGGTACCCACCGCCACAGGGGTGCCGGGAAGAGCCGGTACCAACCGGCCCGGAGCGTCAAAAAATGTCGCCCACCTCGCCCACCCTGATAACGTCAGGCTGTTGCTGCTTGGTTGGTATCTGGCTGATACTGAAAATAGGGGGAACCCCTATGCGTTTTTTTATTTTTTATTTTCTTTTTTTTTTTTTGTGTGGTTCCCTCATTTTTTCAGTATCAGCCAGATACCAACCAAGCAGGAACAGGCTGATGTTACCAGGGTGGGCGAGGACCATTGTTACTGGCCCAGCCTAAATAACGCCAGCCTGTTACCGCCTAGGCCCAGGAGCGCCGTTTTTGACGCTCCGGGCCTGTTGGTACCGGCTCTTCCCGGAACCCCTGTGGAGGTGGGTAATAATTGGGGGTTAGCACTAGCTGTTTTGTGGGCTAACCCTAAGCCCCAGCTTAGTAATGGATTCTGTCTACAAGACTCCTTCCACTACTAAGCCTGAAAATTCAATTATAAAAAACACAACACATTGAAAAAAAAATAAAAAAAAAACACTCCCCCACAGCCCTCGTTAACCCTTTTTATTGACATTTAAAAAAGAAAAAAAAACGCTGTTCATCGTCGCAATCCACCAAATCTGATATAGTCCTCCACATTCACGTATCTAAATTTCTAAGAAAAAAAAAGTTAAGTACATTTTTTTGTTTCCAAACACAAGCAAAAATTCTAGAAAAAAATGCAAGAAAAACTGACAAAACGCAGGAAAAAGCTGGGACTGTTTTTCTGGCATTTTTGCTGATGGACAAAAAACCTCAATGGAATCCTGGCCTCAAAGCAATAGAACAAAATCCTTACCTCCACTTTTCCTGTGAGGCAGAGAAGAAGTGTATGGTAGAGCGAGGGGGGGGGGGGGGGGGGCGTTTCTATATTTGCACAAGATTTATCAAAGTTTACAGCCTTAGTAAATTCTGAGCAAGAGTGTACAATAGACGAGTGTAAAGGGGTAGATCTGTGTCCACAATAGACAAATAACGATAAATTCCCCCCATTGTGTGTACTGTACATAGACAGTGATTTTAAGGCAAGACAAAACACTCGTATGCTTTTAACAACTTCTTTCCTATCTCAGCAGCAAATAGATATTGAATGAATTAGAAATAAAAACATTTTAACATATGAAGTGCATGTAAACACCTAAACAAGTGTGCAACCTATAGTGCTGGATAACACAGCCAATCAGTCCACAGCATAGGTGATAAAGGTAGCAGCCACACAGGTAAATTCCTTCTTCTTTGCTGCTCAGCAGTTGTGTGAAGAGAAGTACTACTTGCTCTACAAAATATTTTTTCTTTCACATTGTTATTACTTATAACATATTTATTTCTAATTAATTTAATATTTAATAAATTTTCTTTCTGTAACTTATTTATTTATCTATCTATTATTTCTCCTCCGGTTCCTATATCTATCCGGTCTTTGTATATTTTCATACAGAATATTTTCTGTATTATTAATCTCAATTTCTTTCTACCTTTCTTATTAATTTTACCATCATTATTTTGTTTACCTTCACCCTCTTAGAAATATACCCTCTCATCCATCATTTACCTTTTCAGCTATTCGTTTTTTCTCATACATTAATTGTTTTCTTTACGCATTCCGGTTCCCCTTATCAAACGTTTTTCTTCCATTCAATATATACTTTACCTGTTCCGCCGTTCGTTCCATCTTCCCTCTTCTTGCTGCATCACGGGCGCCATTTTCTTTCCTCTCCGAGAGCTCGTCCACAACTCTTGCGAGACCGCCCGTCAGTGAGGTGATCTCCTGACGGGATTCGGCGGGCTTTCTGTCACTCACCTCAGAGCGTCAGAGCCGGCCGGATCGCGCTACTTTGTTTCAATATCCTTCTCCATACAAGTGTTGCCTATATAGTTAAACCACATTCTAACTATTATTTTCATAGCATTACGGTGCCATCTAGTGTTTCTCTCACTAAAGACCCCTACCTATTCTATTTCATATAAAAAAAACTTATATTTCTTATTTCATATTTTTTCTCACTATTTAATTCATTAACCCCTTAAGGACGAAGACAATTAAATTTTTACGTTTTCATTTTTTCCTCCTCGCCTTCTAAAAATCATAACTCTTTTATATTTTCATCCACAGACTAGTATGAGGGCTTGTTTTTTGCACGACCAGTTGTCCTTTGTAATGACATAACTCATTATATCATAAAATCTATGGCGCAACCAAAAAACACTATTTTTGTGGGGAAATTAAAAAGAAAAACGCAATTTTGCTAATTTTGGAAGGTTTCATTTTCACGCCGTACAATTTAAGGTAAAAATGATGTGTGTTCTTTATTCTGAGGGTCAATACGATAAAAATGATACCCATTATTATATACTTTTATATTATTGTTGTGCTTAAAAAAAATCACAAACTTTTTAACCAAATTAGTACGTTTATAATCCTTTTATTTTGATGACCTCTAACTTTTTTATTTTTCCGTATAAGCGGCGGTATGAGGGATCATTTTTTGCGCCATGATCTGTACTTTTTTTTTATTTCACATTTGCATATAAAAAACTTTTAATACATTTTTTATAATTTTTTTTTAATAAAATGTATTAAAAAAAAGTAGCAATTTTGGACTTTTTTTTTTACGTTCACGCCGTTCACCGTACGGGATCATTAAAGGGGTAGTCCAGTGGTGAAAAACTTATCCCCTATCCTAAGGATAGGGGATAAGTTTGAGATCGCGGGGGGTCCGACCGCTGGGGCCCCCTGCGATCTCTCTGTACAGGGCCCCGGCTCTCCGGGCAGATAGCAGGTGTCGACCCCCGCACGAAGCGGCGGCCGACACGCCTCCTCAATACATCTCCATGGCAGAGCCGGAGATTACCGAAGGCAGCGCTTCGGCTCTGCCATAGAGTTGTATTGAGGGGGCGTGTCGGCCGCCGCTTCGTGCGGAGGTCGACACGCCCCTTCCCGCGGGCTCTCGGGGCTCCGTACAGGAGATCGCAGGGGGCCCCAGCGGTCGGACCCCCCGCGATCTGCAACTTATCCCCTATCCTTAAGATCACTGAGTCACCACTGGACTACTCCTTTAACATTTTATTTTAATAGTTCGGACATTTACGCACGCGGCGATACCAAATATGTCTATTAAATTTATTTTTTACGCTTTTTGGGGGTAAAATAGGAAACAACGGACGTTTTACGTTTTTTATTGGGGGAGGGGATTTTTAACTTTTTTTAATTTTTACATTTTTTAAATTTTTTTTTTACACTTGAATAGTCCCCATAGGGGACTATTCATAGCAATACCATGATTGCTAATACTGATCTGTTCTATGTATAGGACATAGAACAGATCAGTGTTATTGGTCATCTTCTGCTCTGGTCTGCTCGATCTCAGACCAGAGCAGGAGATGCCGGGAGCCGGACAGAGGCAGGTGAGGGGACCTCCGTGCGGCGTTCTGAATGATCGGATCCCCGCAGCAGCACTGCCGGCGATCCGATCATTCATTGAAATCGCGTACTGCCGCAGATGCCGGGATCTGTATTGATCCTGGCACCTGAGGGGTTAATGGCGGACGCCCGCGAGATCGCGGGCGTCGGCCATTGCCGGCGGGTCCCTGGCTGCGATCGCGCATGACACGGGCATCGCTCCGATGCCCACGGTTATGCACAGGACGTAAATATACGTCCTGGTGCGTTAAGTACCACCGCTTCAGGACGTACATTTACGTCCTGCGTCCTTAAGGGGTTAATTGACTATTTGTGAATAATTCATTTTAATCAATTCATATGTTACCCTAAGTTAATTGAATTCACTATTATTTACCTTAATTAAATTTTTACTCAGATTATTAGATTTGCTCAGGCTTCCCTCATGTTCCTTACAATGTCTGAGGAGAATTGTGGAAAGGATAATGAATTTTTCTCTCAGGATCGCATGCAAGCCATGGTGGATTCTTCTGTTAACAAAACTGTACATTCCGCTGTTCAATCAGCAATTTCTGTTTTACAGGAATCCATTTCTAAATCTATTAATGTAGCTTTACAATGCATTAACTCTCCAGCTACTGGAGTTGCACAACCTACTACTCCTTCAGACCTTTTTTGGTCACCTCCAGAATCTGTTTCAGATTTAGCTAAAGGACTTCAAGGTCCAAGAAAAGCTAAAAGCAAAAAACACCACATTTCTGGTGGCCATCAGTCATCTAAAATCCCGTAATTACAGTTTTAATCCCAACAAAAGATTGTTAATTCCAAAAAAACAGATTATAACAATAATAGTGGTTCTAACCCACCACAGGCTATACCCTCAGCCCGCGAGGAGGTCCAAACTCTTAGGGCAAAACAATCCGCCTACAGAGACAAACCTGACTCCTTCAGAGATCATTCCTCAAACGAATCGGATGATTCGGATTTACAAGATGTTGAGGACATCCTATTTCTCTGAGGAAAGTGGTGATGACCACGATGACCCTGCGACACAGGAAGACGCTAATATAGATGATTCAGGAGAGGCATTTTTTGATATTTCCCTGATCTACCATCTCTTCCTGGTCAAGAAGAAGGATGGGGGTCACAGACCTGTCATCAACCTATAGCGGATTGGTATTCCCGCTATCTGACATACTCCAGCGATTGGAGACTTCACCCTCCGGTTTTTCAAATGATCAACAATTTATGGGGTCCACTTCATTTAGATCTATTCGCCTCACGTCTCAATACACAACTCCCTCTATTCTTCAGTTGGCGTCCGGAACCAGAGGCTCTGGGTATGGATGCCTTCCTTCAACAATGGCCACGGAAAATACTTTACGCTTTTCCTCCTTTCAACCTCATTCCTCGAGTACTTTTCCAAACAATTATTCAAAAGATCACTCTAGTTCTAATCACTCCACTTTGCCCAACCCAATCATGGTTCCCTCAACTACTCAATTTACTCATTTATTTCCCGGACAGGTTCACTTACCTATCCCCGTTGCTCCGGGTCCACTTCGCGATCCTCCGGCGTCTTCTGCATCTCCTCCAGGGTCCGGACCTCTCTTTCCGACGTCGTTATTACGTCACTACGCACGTCGGGCCGGCGCTGCAACATATTAGCGTCACCAGAAAGCAAGGCCCGGACCCTGGGGAAGATGCGGAAGAAGCCGGAGGATCCCGAAGAAGACGCCGGAGCAGCGGAACAGCATCGGGAGCGGTGAGGACGCGGTCCGGAGCTGCGGGGACAGGTGAGTATAGCTTTGCACGAATCCCTCAACATACGATGGATTCGACAAACGATGGGTCGTTTGGAACGAATTACCATCGTATGTTCAGGGACCACTGTAATCTGTTTTTTTATCTCTCCCTACAGCTTCTCAAGGATACCTACCGATCATCACCTACATCTTCGTCTATGACTAGATTTTCTACAGGAGTCACCATCTGCGTTGAGTTGAGATTTCTCCGTCGTTGTTTTTCCTATGATGTCTTCATTCAAGTTCCAAGTTTTTTCTTCCAGTTTATGGCAAAGAAGAAGGAATTTACCTGTGTGTCTGCTACCTTTATCTCCTATGCTGTGGACTGATTGGCTGTGTTATCCAGCACTATAGGTTGCATACTAGTTTGTGTTTACATACACTTCATATGTATATGTTAACATTTTTTTATTCCTAATATGTTCAATATCTATTTGCTGCTGAGATAGTAAAGAAGTTGTTAAAAGCATAATACTCGCGTTTTGTCTTTATTAAAATCTAAATTTTCCTTCACCAAGGATAGGAAAATTCCCAATTTACAGCTCCCAGCAGATCTTTATTACTTTTATATGTAAGGGCTGGCTTTTTCTATATTAGTTATCTACTTATTTTTGTTCAATCCTCACTTTTTCCTATTTTTGGATGACCTTTTGGTGGCTTCAGAACCAATTACCAGGTTTCCATAGAGTTATGGTCTCAACATACAATGGTCTCAACATACAATGGTCGTCCTGGAACCAATTAATATTGTAACTTGAGGGACCACTGTACTTTGTTTTGTGGTGACCCACTATGTATAAAAAGAACAGGCTGCTACACTTTCCAATACAGAAGGGAAAAAAAGAAGCCTTTTGGTGCATACCATTTTCTGTCAAGACAATGGTTGACCTACTGGCTCATTTGGCATATGCATTGGAAGTTCACCTAACACGTGCTGAATGAGTGCAACTAATATGGTGTGTTACACAATTAGATGTTTTCTTGGCATGAAAACAAGTGGGCGTTTTCTGCAGGCACAAAACTTCACCTTGAGGTAATAAAAAATGTCTTTCCCGGAAAACCTCTTGAATTGTAGCTTTGGCCATGTAAGAGGAGAGTCAAACATGCCATGCATGACTCTTCCCTTAGGCTAGTTTGGTAGAATATTTTATGTGCTGTGTGTGAACCCAAACTTAAAGGGTTACTCCACTGCTAGACATCTTATTCCCTATCCAAAGGATAGGGGATAAGATGTCTGATCGGAGGGGGGGTCCCGCTGCTTGGGCCAAAATGTTCAGAACGCTGGAGCAGCGGAGTATCCCTTTAAGCTGCTGACAGAATACATGCTGGTTTGGTTTGTTATGAAGCCTGGCTTTGTGTTTTCGCCTGGCCCTCTGCTTCCTCGTATACAGCATACATAAATTCACAGTTGACTTGCTAGAGATGAAACTGTCCGTCATCACAGCTGTCTTGGCACATTCTTCCATTAGAAGCCAGCGGCACCATCTCACAGGCAGACGTCAGCATGGGAGATGGAACTAAAGCAATATCCCTTCGGGTCTATCACATCCGTCTATCCTGAGGAAAAGCGGATTTGCATTAAATCAAATCAGAACAGATGCTCTTATCAGTAAAAATGAATTTCAGACTGTCTCGCATCATCTGAGATAAATATATATGAACATGGTGCATTTTGGCTTTCATTTGGGGTTTACTTCATTTTCTTTAACTTATTTATACTTTATTTGGCAAGGAGTATGCTGGAGTTTTTAAGTAGGCCAGTATCACATATAGACAATATCTCTCATGTATAAGATCATGACCATGCTAATATGGCTAACACAGAGCTGTCCTTATTGTATGCTTTTTCTATATACACCGCTTGCTTATATGTTCACTAACATGTAAAGTGTATAATATAAGCAGCGCCAGTACTTCTTCAGACTATGCTCATGTTCTACATGTTAAATAGCCCTTGTTCCTCAGTTCCTTTTCTTCACAGTGAATACACTATTGATAGTCCCATTGGATGCTGGCATACAATGAGCAGTTGTTTCCTTAGCTGGCTTTTCTACAAATCCAGTGCCATTGTGTAGGAACTCTCCATATAGTAGTCACAGATGGCATATGTTGCAGGAATAATGTTGGTAATAGATGGATATGTGAATGCAGAACTTTGCATAATAAAGGGGTATTCCAGGAATGTTTTTTATTTGACTATGCTACAGGGGCTGTAAAGTTAGTGTAGTTCATAATATAGTGTCTGTACCTGTATGTGGCTGTTTTCTCACAAGTCTTCTGTGATTTTCACCCCAATATTTTTTACAGCATACAAAATGACTGTTGTCTCATATATTTCCCAGCATGCAATGTGGCAGAGACCTGACTCACTAGTCAGCTGATGACAGGGAGCCTGTCTGCTTCAATGGGTGGAGCGATAGCTTGGTGGTAGAGAGATCAATCTGCAACTAATGCAACAGCTGTAGGCACCCTAATTGAAAACCACAGGTCTTTTGAATGGATGAAGCTCATTTATGTTTCAATGGGTTGGCTGGCTGATGTGTGGGAGGGAGGAAAATCGAATTGTGGGATTTGTAGTCAAAATAAGAAAAGGCAAACAGGAAATATCAGTTGACAAACAGCTAGCCACAGTGTTATGGTAATCTCACAACATAGCCATTTAGCCCCAAGACAAGCGCAGATCCTTCCTAAGCATGTCCATTACTGTCTGCTAGGTACGTACTAAAATCACCTTATGGTGAATAACGCCTTTAATGGCATGTGATCGGCTCCTACTAGGCAACAAGGATATAGTACTCCATGCTCATTGTTGACATTCACATAGCACATTTGGGGGCTGTGTTCTAGGAATGTGTGAAATGCTCACCACTACAGCTGCATGAGGCCCATATTAGGTATCTGATAAGATTCTATATGAGCCCTGCAGTAGTATTCCACTTGTGTTTGCAAGACAATCTACCGAAAAAGATCCTTGTTGGCTATGCTTTTCTTTCTGTATTTCATTTTAATAATAAGATACATTTAACTTTGACAATAATCACCAGGTATCCTTATGCTTCTTGCCCTTTTCCCACAGTACTGCCCTACCTTAGAAAAAAATCGTACAACTAGTTGTATTTATTATAAGAGGCAACATATTCCACAGTTCTATATAAAGATTGTTAGCACTTAAATAAGTGCTGGAAGCAGACTGCTTGGTGCTTTGTAAATGGAAGTTGAGCCGCAGTAATACAGGATAGTCACTTCACAGAGGACAGAGCTCTCTTCCACTCTTTCTGCAATCTGCTGTTCACTGCTGTTATTCTCAGTCCATCTCTAGTAACAGAGAGACCAGGGTAGAAAACGGGATCAGGGGATGGGGTTTGGCTAGTGTTAAGTACAGGAGTGAGAAAGCAACCCTGGGTTGCATACCTGCAATCATTAAGCCTGTCTTCTTCCTCCACACTGTCCCTGAAATGTAAATTAAAGGGTTACTCCACCCCTAGACATCTTATCCCCTATCCAAAGGATAGGGGATAAGATGACTGATTGCTGGGGACCCCCGCGATCTCCCTGCTGCACCCGGTGTTTGTTTAGAGCGGGTGCAGCACCAGAGGCTTGTGACATCACAGCCGTGCCCTGCTCGTGACATCAGGCCCCTCTCATAGACTTGCATTGAGGGGGCGTGACCGTGACGTGGTGATCGGGGCCGGCGGGGGTCCCCTCAGGAGTGGTAGGCAGGAGCGGTGGCGGTGGTGCAGGCGGCAGGATACAGCAGGAGGTATGTCCTGTTCACCTCCTCCTTTTGCTTAGCAACAACTCTCAGCATGCACAGCCAAAGGGCATGTAGGGAGTTGCAACTACAACTCCCAGCATGCCCTTTGGTAGTCTGTGAATGCTGGGTGTTGTAGTTATGCAACAGCTGGAGGCACATTTTTGCTATGAAAAAGTGTGCCTCTAGCTGATGCATAACTACAACTCCCAGCATGCACGGACAGCTGAAGGGCATGCTGGGAGTTGTAGCAGTGTGGCTCCAGCTGTTGCAAAACTACAACTCTCAAAATGCCCTTCAGCTGTCTATGCATGCTGAAAGTTGTAGTTTTGCAACAGCTAAAGGCACACTGATTGTGAAACAGTTTGTGACCTAACTCAGTGTTTTGCAACCAGTGTGCCTCCAGCTGTTGCAAAAATACAATTCCCAGCATGCACTGAGAGACCGTACATGCTGGGAGTTCTAGTTTTGCAACAGCTGGAGGAACACTGGTTGCGAAATACTGAGTTAAGTAACAAACTCTGTTTTGCAACCAATGTGCCTCCAGCTGTTGCATAACTACAACATTTATGGTCTGTCAGTGCATGCTGGGAGTTGTAGTTTTGCAACAGCTGGAGGGTTGTACAGGGTACATTCACATGGGTGGTTTAAAGTGAGTTTTCTGGTGCAAGTTTGAGATGCAGCAAATTTTCCGCCGCAGCCCAAACTCCCAGTGAGAAACTCACTGCAAACCCCTGCCCATGTGAATGTACCCTAAAAACACTACACTACACCTACACAAAATGAAAGTAAAACACTACATATAGACACCATTACACAGTCCCCCCCCCCTCCCCCAAAAAATAAAAATAAGACGTCTTGTACGGCACTGTCTCCAAAATGGAGCCTCCAGCTGTTGAAAAATAACAACTGCCAGTATTGCCAGACAGCCACTGACTGTCAAGGCATGTTGGGAGTTTTGCAACAGCTGGAGACACCCTGTTTGGGAAACACTGCCATAGGGTATTTTGGTGGTGGATGCAAAACCCCAATTTAGGCCTCAAATGCGCATGGCACTCTCTCGCTTTGGAGCCCTGTCGTATTTCAAGGCAACAGTTTAGTGCCACATTGGGGGTATTTCCGTACTCTGGAGACATTGTGTTACAAATTTTGGGGGTCTTTTTCTCCTTTTACCCCTTTATATAAAGGTAAAGTTGGGGTCTACACCAGCATGTTAGGGTAAACAATTTTAATTTTTTACACTAACATGCTGGTGTTGCCCCATACTTTTAATTTTCACAAGCGGTAAAAGGAAAAAAAGCCCCAAAATTTGTAACGCAATTTCTCCTGAGCACGGAAATACCACATATGTGGATGCAAAGTGCTCTGCGGGCGCACAACATGACTCAGACGTGAGAGCGCACCATGTACATTTGAGGTCTAAATTGGTGATTTGCACAGGGGTGGCTGATTTTACAACAGTTCTGACATAAATGCTAAACAATACCCACATGTGACCCCATTTTGGAAACTACACACCCCATGGAACATAACAAGGGGTATAGTAAGCCTTAACAACCCACAGGTGTTTTTTTTTTTATTTTGTTAAAGTTGGCCGTGAAAATGAAAAATGTTTTATTTTTTTTCACTAAAATGCTGGTGTTACCCCAAATTTTTCATTTTCACAAGGGGTAATAGGAGAAAAAGCACCCCCCAAATTTGTAACACTATTTCTTCTGAGTAAGGAAATACCCAATATGTGGAGGTAAAGTGCTCTGCGGGTGCACTAAAGGGCTCAGAAGAGAAGGAGCGCCATTGGGCTTTTGAAGAGAGAATTTGACTGGAATTGAAGGCCAGGTGCATTTACAAAGCCCCCATGCTGCCAGAACAGTGAACCCCCCCTCCCCCCATGTGACCCCATTTTGGAAACTACACCCCTCAAGGAATGTAACAAGGGGTGCAGTAAGCAGTTACACCCCACAGGTATCTCACAGATTTTTTGAACAGTGGTCTGTGAAAATTAAACATTACATTTTTCATTTGCACAGCCCACTGTTCCAAAGATCTGTCAAATGCAAGTGGAGTTTAAATGCTCACTGCCCCCCTTGTTACATTCTGTGAGGGGTGTAGTTTCCGAAATAGGGTCACATGTGAGGGGGTCCAGTGTTCTAGTAGCACGGGGGCTTTGTGAACGCACATGGCCCCCAACTTCTATTCCAACCAAATTCTCTCCCAAAGCCCAATGGCGCTCCTTCTCTTCTGAGCTTTGTAGTACGCCCACAGAGCACTTTACATGCACATATGGGGTATCTCCATACTTTAGGCTTACCATAGGCCTATACCATAGGCTTTTTCTCCTATTACCCCTTGTGAAAATGAAAAAATTGGGGTAACACCAGCATTTTAGTGAAAAAAAATCGGATTTTTCATTTTCACTTCCAAATTTAGCAGAAATTTGTCAAACACAGTTTGGTGTAGATGCTCACTGTACCCTATGTTACGTTCCATGAAGGGCGTTGTTTCCCAAATAGTGTTTTTTTTTTTTTTTGCTGTTATGGCACCACCGGGGCTTCCTAAATGAGACATGCCCCCCAAAAACAATTTCAGCAAAATTTGCTTTCAAAAGGACAAATGTGGCTCCTTCTCTTCTGAGCATTGTAGTGCAACTGCAGAGCACTTTACGTCCACACATGGGGTTACAAATTTTGGGGGGCACTTTCTCCTATTACCTCTTGTAAAAATGGTAACTTTGGGGGAAAAAACTGCATTTTAGTGAAAAAATTATAATTTCATTTACACATCCAACTTTACCAAAAAGTCGTCAAACACCTGTGGGGTGTTAAGGCTCACTGTACCCCTTTTTATGTGCCATGAGGAGTGTAGTCTCCAAAATAGTATGCCATGTGGGGGGTTTTCTTGCTGTTATGGCACCATAGGGGCTTCCTAAAGGCGATATGTCCCTCAAAAACCATTTCAGCAAAATTCACTCTCCAAAATCCCATTGTCACTCCTTTGCTTCTGAGCCCTCTAGTGCACCCACAAAGTACTTTATGTTCACATATGAGGTATTTCCTTACTTGAGAGAAATTGGGTTACACATTTTGGAGGGCTTTTTTTTTCCTTTTACCCCTTGTAAAAATTCAAAAACTGGGTCTTACAAGAACATGTTAGTGTAAAAATTGAATTTTCTCCTTCACTTTGCTGCTCTTTCTGTGAAACACCTAAAGGGTTAACAAACTTTCTGAATGTCATTTTGTATACTTTGAGGGGTGCAGTTTTTATGATGGGGTCATTTACGGGGTATTTCTAATATGAAGGCCCCTCAAATCCACTTCAAAGCTGAACTGGTCCATGAAAATTTCAGATTTCCAAAAGTAAAAACATGTCAACTTTATGATGCAAACATAAAGTGGACTTATTGTATTTGCGAATCAATATAACATTTATTTGGTATGTCTATTTTCCTTACAAGCAGAAACTTCAAAGTTAGAAAATGCTGAATTTTCAAATTTTATATGAAATTTTTGGATTTTTCACCAAGAAATGATGTATGGTAGTGATGAAAATTGACCACTATGTTAAAGTAGAATGTCACGATAAAACAGTCTCCGAATCTCTCCAAATCAAATTCATAAGTAAAAGCATTTCAGAGTTATTAATGCTTAAAGTGACAGTGGTCAGATGTGCAAAAAATGATCTGGTCCTTAAAGCGTACCCGTCAGATCCAACAAAAATGTTTTTTTTTATATATCACTCAGTACATAATCCTGACCATGTCATTGTCATGACATATAATTTTTATGTGTCTAGCACCTTTATTTATTTTTTTATTACACTTTTAATTTAGCTCACTAGTCTGAATTCCTCTTAAAGGAGGGGGCATGGCCTCACTGTGTCCAAGCAGGCGGGGGGGGGATTTATTTGACTTTTTCAGTATAAAATACAGAAAATTTTCTAATGAAAGCAATTGCAAAACCTATTGGTTTTGCATGCTTTACAACATATCAAAAGTTTTTGTATCTGACAGTGCCCATTTAAGGTGAAAATGGGCTTGATCCTTAAAGGAGATATCCAGTGATGAAAAGCTTATCCCCTATCCTAAGGATAGAGGATAAGTTTCAGATCGCGGAGGGTCCCTCGATCACCTGTACGGGGCCCCGACAGTCCACGGGAAGGGGGCGTGTTGACCACCGCACAAAGCAGTGGCTGACACGCCCCCTCAATACAACTCTATGGCAGAGCTGGAGCACCGCCTTCAGAAATTTCCGGCTCTTTCATAGCGTTATATTGAGGGGGCGTGTCGGACGCCGCTTCGTGCGGTGGTCAACATGAGCTATCTGGCAAGCGAACCGGACCCCCCGTACAGGGGCCCCAGCGGTCGGACCCCCGCGATCGTAAACTTATCTTAGGATAGGGGATAAGTTTTTCACCTCTGGACTACCCCTTTAAGGGGTAAAAGGGGTTATCCACCACAAAGTGATTTTAGTACTTACCTGCCAGATAGTAATGGACATGCTTAGAATGGATCCTGCTTGTCTTGGGGTAAATGGCTATGTTGTGAAATTACCATAACGCTGTGGCTAGCTTTTTGTGAACTGGCTATTTCCTGTTGGAGTTTTTCCGTAAACTACAAATCCCATCACTCCTTGTTTTTAAGTGTGAGATCACTTTTCTTCTTTACACACATCAGCCACGCCACCCATTTGAAACACACCTAAGCTCTCTTCAATGCAATAGGCTAGTGTTTTCAAACCAGGGTGCCTCCAGCTTTTGCAAACATACAATTACTTGCACAATGATCTCCCTCCCAACCCTGCGGTCAGTCCATCCATTGAAGCAAAGACAGGCTCCCTCTGAACACCTGACTAGTGATGTAATGTCGAGACGACTCTCTTTTTGTATGCTAAAGGCAAAAATCATAGACTTGCGAGACCACCATGAAACACAGGCACAGAGACTATATTATAAACTACACTAGCTTTACAGCCCCTGTAGCATAGTCAAATAAAAAAAAATCCTGAAATACCCCTTTAAACGCAATAGGGCCAGTTTTATAAGAAGACAGTAACTTATCATTATGTTCAGGAATGGAGAAAGAAACTGAAGAACTTATAAAAATCCCAACAGTAATAGACACAAGGGAGGAGATTCATTAAAACTTGTGCGGAGAAAATGTCGACCAGTTGCCCATAGCAACCAATCACATAACTTCTTTCATTTTTTTAAAAGGCAGCAGAAAAGGTAAAAACAGAGCTTTTGTCAAGCACCAGACCCCTTGAAGTGATCAGTCCAGCAATATAGACTGGTTAGACAAAAGATAGCATTTATTCCAAGCACAGATCAACGCGTTTCAGACCCGAAACGGGCCCTTCATCAGGACAAGGTGCTGATCTGAGCACCTTGTCCTGAAGGGCCCGCTTCGGGTCGCCTACTGGCAGGTGGTGTAGCTTTGCGCCTAAAAAAGTACCTTTGCGCACAAAATAACAACTTTTGACAAAAGTCGCAAATGGTAAATATGTGACCACTGCCTGGTCAAAAAGAAAAAGTTCTACGGGTAGGCAAAAAGAGTGAAAAAGTAGCATAAAAGTCTCAAATTATGCTGCCTGCGCCTGAACTGCGCCAAAATATAGACAAAAAAAATGCTCTAAAAGCAATGATAAATCTCCCCCTATGTGTGTAGGTTTACTCTATACCTCTCTACATACACTTCTTTATAGATTGTAAACTGTACCCTCCTATAACAATTGTCAGAGCTGTAGACATCCACCATTGATTAAGAGAAGGGACCTGCTGATGCTAAGTTATGATGTCACTACTAGTTATTCTATTGTGTAATGCCACTTGGCATGCCCCTTACCCAAACTACTGTATGTTCGTAGTTGGCTCAATCTACATGTAGTAACTGCTGGTGGTTTGAGAATTTATTCCAAGTTTCAGACAAACATTTCTATTACTACATTCATTGTACATATACCACCTTTGTGTACTGAAAGTTCTCAGCAACATAAGTATTGCTAATACTAATTTTGTTTTGAGGCCAATAGTTCTGTTAATAACATATTCACAAGCTATATAAATAGTTTAGATGGTTATTCTTTTTGTGCACTTAGACTGAGCAATAATAGCCACTTATAGCTGTTGAAGTCTATAAGCAAGTCTGGGAAAGCTGAATGACAACCACAGTTTGGCAGAAACAGAGAACTCAGCATTTTTTATTTCAATACAACTTCTGGTTGTTCCTGTATTTTTTATGTAAATCAAACATTCTTCTTGAAGAATCAGAATTTCTTAAAGGGAAAGAGAAGCAAAAAGAACACAAAATGCTAAGCCCTCCATTCACACACAGTGTACACTGGCAATGCTGTCATGCTACATTACTATTGTCTGAGTGGTAACCTATAAGAAATAGGACTTCGGTCAGAGGAGTGTGGAGTGGAGCACAGAGCTCATCTGCTTGTGGGTGGGGACTGGGGCAGAGATCTAGGACCTCTCCTTACAGAACACTCGCTGATGTGATGTAATGTGATTGGAGACTGGAGCTCATTCGCTCTTATAAAGTTCACAGCACAGGATAGCTGAGCAAAGGATGAGAAGAGTTCCATGCACAGCAAGGTAGGAGCATGTCTGCATGTTTCCTTATGTTTCTTAACCATACTTGTCTGCAGAGTATGCACTTTACTACAGGAAGGGTTTAGAAGGAAATGTACTGCAAGGAGCTGCATGGCATAGAAGTTCTCTGCTCTTGGCAAGAGCAGCTGGCTCCCAGAGCGTATTTGCACATGTAGATGTGTCAGTGCCCCCGCTACTGGCACTTCTATTTGTTAATGTTTTCCTGCTTCCTTTTTGGCTTATGTCTGCCATTGCAAAGCTTGTAAGAGCATGCAAATTTCAAAACTGCTAGAAGTGGCTTTGGAATAATTATGGATATATGCTTGAACTGTTACTGGAAATGCCTGTAGATTGAGAGTGCATGTAGTAGAAATAATGACCCGAATCCACACAACTATATCACATTCTTTCACTGCATAGCAATAGGTTTGTTAATGGAAAAAACGTATTCAGAGCTACTGTTTACTAAGACATGACCTGAGCATGTAATTCTACATCTACTGCTCTGTTCTACTACTTAACCCTTGTACACAGCCGCATACTATATCACATACACATATAAACCTTGTAAAGAGCCACATACTATATCACATACACATATAAACCTTGTATAGAGCCACTTACTATATCACATACACATAGGTTCTGTTGTGCCTAGGAAATTTTGTGTTCACAAAATAATCAAGGTTTGGGATTTATACGCCACGCATAGGTAACCTTAGGGTTAAATAAATTACTATGCTAAATGCAACACTGCATTTAAATGGGCACGGTCATTGAAATTATCTTTTTGCATATGATACAGCAGGTAAAATCAGATTTGTAATTTAATCCATGTAAAAAAAAATATTTTTGTTACTTTCATGGCCTTATAAATCTGGCCTCTAGGGGTCTCCTTCTGGTCCAGACCACATTTTGTCTGCTTAAATGCACATACTTTGGTCTCCTGAATAGCACTCACACTCCCTGTTTCATACAAAAACAGAAGATATGAAAAAATTGTTTACATTTTTTTTAATTTTGCAAACGAACCCTGAAAATCCAGCCTTTGTGGTCCATCAAAAAATTAAGAAGTACCAAAATATGGAGTGGAGAGGGAGGGAGGTATGGTTATCTCCTTTCTGTGCTTCAGAGCACAGACAAGATGCAGACAGCTTGCTGTCTTTCAGAAGAGAAGCATTTACATGTACAGTGACAAGCAATACAAGGTGCTAAACTATTATCTATATGCAAAATGGTTTCTCATTGGTCATTTTATAAACTTATTTCTTGTATATTCACACCATATTGGTTCCACATGGCTGCTTTAAGGTTAGAAAAAGCATGCAATTTGGTCACAAAGCTGTGACACTGTAAAAATGTAATTTTTTTGGCACAAAATGCAGTTTTTTTCTTCTGTCCTTGGGCCATGTAGTTTCACATGGCTGCATTAGAGTTATATAGAGAATGCATTTAGGCAATATGCTTTGGAAATGTAAAAATGTTTGTGCAGACCTCATGGCAGGGGAGGGGAGGGGATGAGAGGAGCTCCTCATACTTCAGGGGAAACAGCCCAGCCTCTCAGAGAAATGCAGAAAGACTCATCACAGTAATACATATATCAAAAGGTGGCATTAGGGAACAGAACTAAACTGATTGAAGAATTTTTATTTTATTTTATTACTGATGACAGTAACTTTTTAACAGTGTGCATGGGCCCCCATGACAGTGTGGAAAATGTATATGTAAACAGTAATATGGCTGTGAAACTAAATTCATATATTGGAGCCTTGTGTTATATATATATATATATATATATATATATATATATATATGAAAATAGCTCAAAAATAGGTTGATGGGACCTATAGAGACAAACCAATAAAGATGTATTCCTATGGGATATACAATAAATGTCTGACAAATATTGGTCTCTCAGTGAGCTGCATATTGGTCTAAAAAAGGGGTCCCTCCAAAGGGCCCGCTGCAGATAACTTCTAGACACTTACGTTCCGTAGTGAATAGAAGTACAAAGGGGAGTATAATTTTAAAGATTAGATGACAAGTGGGATATTAGATAATAATAACCTATGCAGCCATGAACCCTGGGCAGCCACTTACATTATTTTGCATTGTAATCTGCTACTGGTTGTTACTGACTTAAAATGTTATCAATAGGAAACCTCTTTTACAGACACAAAAGATCAGACATCCAACATGCTCAATCCTTTTTTTCTCCTAATATCTGTAATCTGGAAAATAGAGCTAATATTTAGCTGCTACAAACAGGTTGACTACTAATGAGAAAAACATTGTCTATGGCTGCGTTTTCACTTGGCTTTTTTTTCTGGAGTACTGCAACTGCAATTTTGTGCCAGAATTGTATTAAAAAATAATGGGAAATATAAAGGAAGGACTTATCTTCTCCTTCCTTAAGGGTCCACTTCTGAATTTGGCTCAAAAACTGCAGTGGCAGTTCTCAAAAAAAAACTGCTAAGTGGAAACACAGCCTTTATGTAGCTTACCCCAATCGCTGTGGATTCCAGCAGCCGAGCTACTGGGGTTCCGTTCCTAGAAACAGATATCATATGTGATAAAAACAAAAACAAATACTGCTCCTTACTGTCTATTAGATGCACATAATTTCCCATCTTAAGCTTTCAATTACTTCCAGACCAAATAGGGGTTTTCCGGGTACAAAATACAGTACATAGGGTTATAGTGCGGGTAAACTAGATTAAAGTTACGTATCACTCACTTACATCAGTGGTCCCATTTGTAGATTTAGAGCCTTTGTTGCTAATATGCAAATAGGCTCCTTTGCGCAATAAAAACAGGAAGCTGTTCAAGCTTCCCTGCCTCTATCCTCTCTACTGTGATATGCCCGCCCACCTCTGAATATGCATAACCTTTTTGGAGAGGTCATATTGGCATAGGCTCTCATGTCATTAGGACGTTCGAGTAAATATTCAGAGGTGGCGGGCATATGACAGCAGAGGGGATGAAGGCAGGGAAGCATATGACAGCAGAGGGGATGGAGGCAGGGAAGCACATGACAGCAGAGGGGATGGAGGCAGGGAAGAGCTGGCTCCTGTCTTTATTGCGCAAAGGAGCATGTTTGCATATTAGCAACAGAGGCTCTAAGTCTACAACAAGACCACAGATCCAAGTGAGTAATACATCATTTTATTCAGGTTTACTCGCACTATAACCCTTGTAAAGGCAACGATAGAACTGCTGGTCCAAATTTGGATGATTATTATTAATAAAGCAAGATTACAAACAGGTGACATACATCTTGTGCACGCCAATGGAGTTCTTTGCTGGCTCAGATAATCAAATAACACTCTTATAGTTTCAAAATGTCCCTGTAGATCTGTGTAGTCTAATCCGGAGACCTCACACGTAGTGTTGTTATCTATTTTTGCACATTAGAATAGCAGGGCACTAATGTGCTTACATGTTCAAAAGATGGGTGGATGATGTATCAAGTCCATTGTGTAACAAGGATGTCCAGGTTTTGTAGCAAGTGCAATATTTGTAAGCCTAAGCAACAGGTCCATTTATCAGCTGGAAAGCAATAGATTGCATCAAATTTATATAACACACATAGCAAGATGGCGGAATCATAACACTTTCAATTTTCCACCTATGAGGGCTTGTTTTTTGTGCCACATAGTGTAATTTGTCATAACATCAATAATTTCATATCAAAATCTACAGCAATACAATATATATATATTTGTGGGGTGAAATTGCGGGGGAAAAAACAAACAAAAAAAAACATTTTGTAACTTTTGGGGGCTTCTGTTTCAATGCAGTGCACTTTTCGGTAAAAATGACACATTGACCCAGACATCAAACTGTGTGGGAGAAAAAAATAGAGGGATTTCCCCACAGCAACCAATCACAGCTCAGCTAATGAGCTCTGGTAAAGTGAAAGCTGAGCTGTGATTGGTTGCTATGGGAAAAATCCCTCTATTCTTTTTCTCTCACACAGTTTGATAAATCTGGGCCATGATCTTTATCCTTAGGTCGTATGATTACAAGGATACTCAATTTATGGTTTTATTTTATATACTTTAAAAATAATTATAACTCCATGCACCAAAGTTTTTTATTTTTTCACATACAGGGCTATATGAGGGCAATTTTTTTGCGCCATGATCTGTAGTTTCTACCAGAATCATTTGTGTTTAGATTAAACTTTTTGATCACTTTTTATTCATTTTTATTATTGGTATATGAAGTGACCAAATATGCACAATTTTACGTGTACTCCATTAACCGTACAATTTAATTTACATTATATATTTATAGTCTGGACATTTATGCACGCAGCAGTTCCACATATGTTTATTTTTGCAATTGCATACACTGTTCAATGCTGAGCTTTGGCTCAGCATTGATCAATGTTATCGGCACTCAGCTGCTTTAGCCTGCAGATGCTGGCTGGAGCATCAGAGGACACGTGTTTTCACTACGAATGTCTCAATCAGCTCCCTCAGTTAACTGGCAATGTTATATCCCACATTTAGATGCTGCAATCGGCGATGTCCAGCATTAACCGTGGATCCTGGCAGCTGATAGCAACCGAGACCCACAGGGTATTAGGCACGCTCAGCTCATGAGTGCACTTCAAACTGCGGGAGCAGTACATCCTTGGTCCTTAAGAGGTTAATACCCTTAGTATTGGGTTTAGTGAGGGGGAACCATATGGCAGTTTCCCTTTAGGGTAGGGTCACACATCGCTGCATGAAATCCGCTGCACAGGGGGAAAAACGCTGCGTATTCTCCTATGAGCTGACACACAGAGCTACCCAGTGGCAGCCCTGTGTGCACAGTGAGATTTGGAGGTGGGCCCGGGTGTCACAGTGGCCCGCCTCCAAACCTCACTGCATGCACATGCTGCTGCCAAGTTGTCCTGTATGTCTGCTCGTAGGAGAATATGCAGCGTTTTTCCTGCTGCGCAGATTTATAGAGCGTCAAATATGCTGCATATAAGTTGTGTGACCTTACCCTTAAAGTTGTTTCATGGTTGTATCCAAATAAAGTTCGAATGGGTTATATAGGGTATAAAAATAGGTTGCATATCCTTAGGATAGGCAATCAGTATTAGATGGGGAGGGGTACACATTACAGGATGTACACTAGACAGGAATAAGGGCAGTGAAGACAACAGAGCAAACAGTTTGCATCAGAAACAGAAGAAAACAATAAAAGACCATAGAACTTCTGTAAAATAGCATGCCGATATATTAATATATTGCTATACACAGGAGTGCGGGAGAGAGCCTGGGCCTGGGTAAATCTGACTAAACCATGCAGGTTTAAAAAAAAAAAATCTTTTAAATGTACAGGTAAGGCTGGGTTTACACTGCGCTTTTGTTACGGTATTATTAATGTTTGAATCCCCGCTTATCCAATTTTTATTTAAAATTTTAATAAAATTATGTAAAAAAAAAAAAAAAAAAAAAAGTTGCATCAAAACAAAAATGGCCCCAATAAAAATACAGTTCACAGCCCTCCTACATCCCTGTATACTGAAAAATAGGAGTCCGAAGAGGACAATTTTGTGTTTCACTGTAGATTTTGTGGTAAAATTATGTCATTAGAAAGAACAATTGGCGGTGTGAGGTGCAGAACTGTGTCCTTTGCAATTCAGTGTTCGCTCCTCCCTTCGGAGATTTCCGAATATACAGCGAGGGGAGGGGCAGGCAGAGCAGGGCAGGATGCAACTCTGCACCTCTCTCAGCCCCACTCCCGTACACAGCTCCCTCCTCGCACCTTCCTCAGCAGGCAGGATGTAGATCTGCACAGAGCCCCGATTCTGTCATCGGGAGGTAATCTGCACAGCCCCGCTCCTCTGTCATGGGGACGTAGATCTGCACAGCCCCTCTCCTAACATGACTGGAGATCATACGTTCTTCTTGTCATGCTGTGCAGATCCATGCTGACAGGAGCGGGGCTGTGCAGATCTACCTCCCCATGACAGGAGCAGGGCTGTGCAGATCTACCTCCCCATGACAGGAGCGGGGCTGTGCAGATCTACCTCCCTATGACAGGAGCGGGGCTGTGCAGATCTACCTCCCCATGACAGGAGCGGGGCTGTGCAGATCTACCTCCCCATGACAGGAGCGGGGCTGTGCAGATCTACCTCCCTATGACAGGAGCGGGGCTGTGCAGATCTACCTCCCCATGACAGGAGCGGGGCTGTGCAGATCTACCTCCCTATGACAGGAGCGGGGCTGTGCAGATCTACCTCCCCATGACAGGAGCGGGGCTGTGCAGATCTACCTCCTTATGAGAGCAGTGGGGCTGTGCAGATCTACCTCCCTATGAGAGCAGCGGGGCTGTGCATATCAAGTCCCCATGACAGGAGCGGGGCTGTGCAGATCTACCTCCCTATGAGAGCAGCGGGGCTGTACAGATCTCCCTTCCTATGAGAGCAGCGGGGCTGTGCATATCAAGTCCACATGACAGGAGCGGGGCTGTGCAGATCTACCTCCCTATGAGAGCAGCGGGGCTGTACAGATCTCCCTTCCTATGAGAGCAGCGGGGCTGTGCATATCAAGTCCACATGACAGGAGCGGGGCTGTGCAGATCTACCTCCTTATGAGAGCAGCGGGGCTGTGCAGATCTACCTCCCCATGACAGGAGCGGGGCTGTGCAGATCTACCTCCCTATGACAGGAGCGGGGCTGTGCAGATCTACCTCCCCATGACAGGAGCGGGGCTGTGCAGATCTACCTCCCCATGACAGGAGCGGGGCTGTGCAGATCTACCTCCCTATGACAGGAGCGGGGCTGTGCAGATCTACCTCCCCATGACAGGAGCGGGGCTGTGCAGATCTACCTCCCTATGACAGGAGCGGGGCTGTGCAGATCTACCTCCCCATGACAGGAGCGGGGCTGTGCAGATCTACCTCCTTATGAGAGCAGTGGGGCTGTGCAGATCTACCTCCCTATGAGAGCAGCGGGGCTGTGCATATCAAGTCCCCATGACAGGAGCGGGGCTGTGCAGATCTACCTCCCTATGAGAGCAGCGGGGCTGTACAGATCTCCCTTCCTATGAGAGCAGCGGGGCTGTGCATATCAAGTCCACATGACAGGAGCGGGGCTGTGCAGATCTACCTCCCTATGAGAGCAGCGGGGCTGTACAGATCTCCCTTCCTATGAGAGCAGCGGGGCTGTGCATATCAAGTCCACATGACAGGAGCGGGGCTGTGCAGATCTACCTCCTTATGAGAGCAGCGGGGCTGTGCAGATCTACCTCCCTATGAGAGCAGCGGGGCTGTGCATATCAAGTCCCCATGACAGGAGCGGGGCTGTGCAGATCTAACTCCCCATGACAGCTCTCACATTGCTCTGTAGTTGGAAAATGGAAAAAGTCACGGCCTTTAAAAGGCGAATGAAAAAACGAAAGTGCAAAATTTATTTTAAAAAAAAACGTGAAGTCCTTAAGGGGATAGTAATAAGATAATTAAAAACTCAATTACAGTAGTTTGATATTAAATATTGCAAGGAAGATAGAAGTCATATGATTGCGGCTGCATATTTTAGCACGGTTCTGTTTATACACCAGTATTACACTTAATTTCAGGAAGTGACCAAGTTTCAAGTTCCTCATAAAATAGAATGAGGTATCTGTACTGTACTTCCTATTTGTTTTTGAGACCTCATATCCCATTGTTCCTGGAGCAAGAACAAGTTACTCATGCTTGTCCTTGTGGCCAAAGTACGTTATTTGCTGGTGTATTATTATCCAGTGGGTGTTGCCAGCTACAAAGGTTGGCAGTTTTCCTCTTATTAGTCAGCTCTGTAGTAATACTCTCTATAGTTTGCCACAGCTCCACAACTGCATGTCTCCATTTTGTGAGTATCAATGAATTTTGTTATTTTTATATGATTTTATTGCTTCTGATTATAGAGGGGACTGCCTGACTATGAGCTTAAGTCTACTGTCGAGGCAGAGAAGAATCTGGCAAAATTGATTTTAACATGCTCGACCCTATATTACCTCTGGAAAATAGGCTCCCTCTCCCTGTTGAATGAAAAAGTAGAGAGGAACATTCATATACATCTTACATGTAAGAACCCACACAGTTGTATTTTGTGGCGCTTTTTATTTTTAATTTTTTCAACAGTACATGCATTTGTGTGCGTTTTAATTTTTTGTTTTTTTTACATTCACTACATTTTTAACATAGTCCTATAGAAAAACCTATCAGGAAAATCTCAAGATGCTTCACCTAAAGCTTGCTGCATAATAAAAAAAAATTGACCAAAAAACACCCAAGTGCCAGAAAAAAACACTAAATATTAGCTTTTTTTTTGTGCATTTTATATTTCACCATAATCTTTCAGCTATCATCTTTGGCTATCCCATGGCTGTCACACATAGCATTTTTGGAGAAATGTAGCTGGAGTTCTTTAGGGAAATACAAAATACTCCTACAATGTATTTTTTTTTGCCAGAACAGTGGACCCCACCCCCACATGTGACCCCATTTTGGAAACTACACCCCTCACAGAATTTAATAAGGGGCACAGTGAGTATTTACACCCTACTGGCGTTTGACAGATCTTTGGAACAGTGGGCTGTGCAAATGAAAAATTACACTTTTCATTTCACGGACCACTGTTCCAAAAATCTGTCAGACACCTGTGGGGCATAAATGCTCACTGTACCCCTTATTACATTACGTGAGGGGTGTAGTTTCCAAAATGGGGTCACATGTGGGGGGGGGTCCATTGTTCTGGCACTATGGGGGCTTTGTAATACACGTGGCCTTCAATTCCGGACAAATTTTCTCTTCAGAAGCCCAATGGCGCTCCCTCTCTTCTGAGCATTGTAGTTCACCCACAGAGCACTTTACATCCACATATTGGGTATGCTCTTACTCAGAAGAAATGGGGTTACAATTTTTTTTTTTTTTTTTCCATTTTCCCATGTGAAAATGAAAAATTTAGGCTAACACCAGCATTTTAGTGACATTTTTTTTTTCATTTTCCCATCCAAATTTAACGAAAATTCGTCAAACACCTTTTGTGTTAAGGCTCACTATACCCCTTGTTACGTTCTGTGAGGGGTGTAGTTTCCAAAATGGGGTCACATGTAGGTATTTATTTTTTTGTGTTTACATCAGAACCGCTGTAAAATCAGCCACCCCTGTGCAAATCAACAATTTAGGCCTCAAATGTACATAGTGCGCTCTCACTCCTGAGCCTTGTGCGTCCGCAGAGCATTTTATGCCCACATATGGGGTATTTCCGTACTCAGGAGAAATTACGTTACAAATTTTGGGGTCTTTTTTTCCTTTTACCGCTTGTGAAAATAAAAAGTATGGGGCAACACAAGCATGTTAGTGTAATTTTTTTTAATTTTTTTACACTAACAGGCTGGTGTAGACCCCAACTTTTCCTTTCCATAAGGGGTAAAGGTAGAAAAAGTCCCCCAAAATTTGTAGTGCAATTTCTCCCAAGTACGGAAATACCCCATATGTGGCACTAAACTGTTTCCTTGAAATACGACAGGGCTCCATGCGCATTTGAGACAAAATTAGGGATTGCATAGGGGTGGACATAGGGATATTCTATGCCAGTGATTCCCAAACAGGGTGCCTCCAGCTGTTGCTAAACTCCCAGCACGCCTGGACAGTCAGTGGCTGTCCAGAAATGCTGGGAGTTGTTGTTTTGCAACAGCTGGAGGCTCTGTTTGGAAACACTGCCATACAATAAGTTTTTCATTTTTATTGGGGGGGGGGGGGAAGAGTGTAAGGGGATGTATATGTAGTGTTTTACCCTTTATTTTGTGGTAGTGTAGTGTTTTTAAGGTATATTTGCACTGGTGGGGGTTTACGGTTTCCCGCTAGGAGTTTGCGCTGCGGCGAAAAATTTGCCGCAGCTCAAACTTGAAGCAGAGAACTCACTGTAAACTTGCTCGTGTGCATGTACCCTGTACATTCACATAAGGGGGGGGGGCAAACCTCCAGCTGTTTCAAAACTACAACTCTCAGCATGTACTGACAGACCGTACGGAAATACCCTGTAAAATGCTCTGCGGACGCACAACAAGGCTCAGGAGTGAGAGTGCACCATGTACATTTGAGGCCTAAGTTGGTGATTTGCACAGGGGTGGCTGATTTTACAGCAGTTCTGACATAAATACCCAATTGTGACCCCATTTTGGCGAACTACAATCCTCAGAAGAGAAGGAGCGCCATTGGTCTTTTGGTGAGAAAATTTGTCTGGAATTGAAGGCCACGTGTGTTTACAAAGCCCCCATAGTGTCGGAACAATGGACTCCCCCACATGTGACCCCATTTTGGAAACGACACCCCTCACGGAATGGAATAAGGGGTACAGTGAGCATTTATGCCCCACAGGTGTCTGACAGATTTTTGGAACAGTGGTCCGTGAAAATGAAAAATGTAATTTTTAATTTGCACAGCCCACTGTTCCAAAGATCTGTCAAACGCCAGTGAGGGGTGTAGTTTCCAAAATGGGGTCACATGTGGGCGAGGGGGGTCCACTGTTCTGGCACCATGGGGGGCTTTGTGAACGCACATGGCCCCTGACTTCTATTTCAAACAAATTCTATGTCCAAAAGCTCAATGGCGCTCCTTCTCTTCTGAGCATTGTAGTGCACCAGCAGAGCACTTGACGTCCACAAATGGGGTATTTTCATACTCAGAAGAAATGGGGTTACAAATTTTGGGGGGGCATTTTCTCCTATTACCCCTTGTAAAAATGTTTTTTTTTTTTTAGCCAACAGGGTATATCTTCAGAAACTTGCAGTTACATGTTAAAACACTGTGACGCGTTTCGTGCTTAGTCATAGAGTAATAAGACAATTGTTGCACACACATATTAATGCTAAAAACTTTAGTCACATGTTCATGACAAACAGAAATGGAAAAAATCCGGTCTGGATTTGGTGAAAACCAGAAACGGAATAACAATCACATGTAATCAAAGTGGTTTAAGTCCCTATTCACACCTCGGATAGTAATGCATGGATGCAAAACAAGACAATAGTAATGTAGCGGAATCAAATTATAAGGGTTTGAGTTCCAAAAATGCTATTAATCATCTGGAGGCTTACTTAAAATTCAAGGAAGAATCCTAGGTGATTAGGAAGAGAGAGCATTTTTTTCTCTAGAAATTTTCAAGAGGAATTTTTAATAAAAATGTTTAATAATAATGATTTTTTTGTGAATTGTGATTTAATTGTATATTTTTACTTGTTTGTTAAATTATAAAAAAAATGTTTTTGTTATTATTACTAATTTTTTATCTTATGTTATTTTTTAGAAATGTTATCAGATACAAATGTATACAGAAGAGTTAACAGTGATCCCACTAGAATTTCTCAAATGAAATTAAAGGGGTATTCCAGGCCAAAACTTTTTTTATATATGAACTGGCTCCGGAAAGTTAAACAGATTTGTAAATTACTTCTATTAAAAAATCTTAATCCTTGCAATAGTTATTAGCTTCTGAATTTGAGTTGCTGTTTTCTGTCTAACTGCTTTCTGATGACTCACGTCCCAGGAGTTGTGCAGCTCCTATGGGGATATTTTCCCATCATGCACAGCTCCCGGGACGTGACATCATCATTGAGCAGTTAGCCAGAAAACTTCAGAAGCTAATAACTATTGGAAGGATTAAGATTTTTTAATAGAAGTAATTTACAAATCTGTTTAACTTTCCTAAGCCAGTTGATATATATATATATATATATATATATATATATATATATATATATATATAAAAGTTTTTGCCTGGAATACCCCTTTAAGGAAGGTTTTGAGTGAAGGGGTTACACTGGCTGCACTGAATAACAAATTGGAGGAGTTTCTGTATGTGAGTAACCTGGTAATGCCTGTGTACCACTCACTCCCCAAAGTCCACAAGGGAGCCTTTCCCCCACCTCTTAGACCTATAGTGGCAGGTATAAGCTCCCTTGTGGAAAGACTGGGTGAGTGGGTGGATCACTACCTACAACCCATCAGTAAAATTACTCCCATGTATATCCGTGACACAAAGCATGTCATTAACACTTTGGACCATGTCGCGTGAGAACCAAGTTTTTCCTGGGCCACATGCGATGTGGTTGCACTGTATCCATCAATACCTTGGGATAAAGGAATGGTTGCCATTAAATATTGTCTGGATCATTACAGTAACTACTCCCCGGGCCTGAAATAATTTATTTGCATAGCATTAGAAGTTTCTTTACAACATAATTTTTTCATGTTTGATAATCAGTATTTCTTTCAGGACAGGGGAGCCCCAATGGGGTTGAAATATTCACCTTCATTGGCGAATATCTATATGATTTATTGGGAGATCTGTTTCATTTTTACCCCGAACAACTCCTTTTCACACCATATCCAGTGGGTAGGACGATTTATTAATGACCTGCTATTGGTGTGGAGGGGAACTGAAATTGAGTTTAAAGAGTTCATGGGTTACATCAATAATAACCAGTTTCTATAGTAGTGAGTCAGTCAATTTTTTGGACATTACCATTTCATTGGACACCCATGGAATTAAAATCACTCAATTCAGAAAAGAAACAGCAAGCAATTCAATATTGCGTGCAAATACTTGTGATCCGCGGCATGTAATACAAAACATACCATTTGGTGAGTTATGCAGAATAAAATGCAACTGTTCTGATCCAGTTACATTCATAGGGGAGAAACTAAAATGGAGAGAGCGGTTTCTTGAGAGGGTTTATTCCTTTTGAGGATGTAGAAGCAGCAGAGGAAAGAGTGGATAAAATTGAAAGGTTAAAGGGGTATTCCAGGAGAAAACTTTTTTTTATATATCAACTGGCTCCAGAAAGTTAAACAGATTTGTAAATTACTTCTATTAAAAAATCTTAATCCTTTCAGTACTTATGAGCTTCTGAAGTTAAGGTTGTTCTTTTCTGTATAAGTGCTCTCTGATGACATGTGTCTCGGGACACACCCAGTTTAGAAGGGGTTTGCTATGGGGATTTGCTTCTAAACTGGGCGGTTCCCGAGACACGTGTCATCAGAGAGCACTTAGGCAGAAAAGAACAACCTTAACTTCAGAAGCACATAAGTACTGAAAGGATTAAGATTTTTTAATAGAAGTAATTTACAAAACTGTTTAACTTTCTGGAGCCAGTTGATATATAAAAAATTTTTTTTTCCTGGATAACCACTTTAACACTAGTAGCAGAAAGGGAAACTAATGTAGCATTTAGTACTAATAAAAAGAAAGGTCCTAACAAAAAGAGAAATTAACAAATTTAAGAGATAGGTAAAACGAACAGGAAACCTACATTTATCACAGCCTACAGTAGCCAGTTTGCATGCATAAGACGGATCATTAACAAGTACACACCTGTCTTGGAAATGGATCCAGCATTAAAAGAGGCAGGAATAAATGTAGTATCCAGAAGAGGCCCTTCATTGGGGACAAAATTATCCCCCAGTTTGTTTAACAGTAATTCACAAAAAATAAATAACAAAAATTGGTTGAACACTACAGGGAACCACAAGTGTGGCCACCGAAAGTGTTTAACTTGTGCATATATGCATATTGTTAAACAATTTAACACTTTCGTAACAGGGGATACATTTTTTATTAAAACTTAGATCAATTGCAACACGAACTCGGTAGTTTATTTAGCATCATGCAATATATGTCAGCAGCAGTAATCCATTGAAAAATATAATTAGATGGCATATTTCGGATGCCCGAACAGACAAGTTCAATGTATCTGCATTGAGCAAACAATTTAGGCACATACACGCAGGAGATATGAGGAGCCTTAGTGTTATGGGCATCGAAAAGGTGAGGAATAATGCCAGAGGGGGAGACCTCAAAAGAAAATTGCTAAATCGAGAGACTTTCTGGAGGATTGGTTTAAACACCAGGCACCCCCAAGGTCTAAATCATAAACTAGATTTAATCATGACATATTGAACATTTCATATAGTTCAATATACATATTTTTGTCTTTATTTAGTTCAGCCTCTAGTTTGTATACGATATTATTCACAAACTTCTTGCCATAATTCAACAGGTAATGGCATTTCAATTAAAGGGGTTCTCCGGTGCTTACACATCTTATCCCCTATCCAAAGGATAGGGGATAAGATGCCTGATCGCGTGAGTCCCCGCCCCTGGGGACCCCGGGATCTTGCATGCTGCACCCCGTTTGTAATCAGCCCCGGAGCGTGTTCGCTTCGGGTCTGATTACCGACGACCACAAGGCCGGCGGCGTGTGACTTCGCCCCTCAATTCAAGCCTACGGGAGGGGGTGTGACAGCTATCACACCCCCTCCCGTAGGCTTGCATTGAGGGGCGGAGCGTGACATCACACGGGGGCGGAGGCATGACGTCACACGCCGCCGGCCTTGTGGTCGTCGGTAATCAGACCCGGAGCGAACACGCTCCAGGGACTGATTACAAATGGGGTGCCGCATGCAAGATCCCGGGGGTCCCCAGCGGCGGGACTCCCGCGATCAGGCATCTTATCCCCTATCCTTTGGATAGGGGATAAGATGTGTAAGTACCGGAAAACCCCTTTAACAGAAAAAAGACAAAATATGTATTAATTTATATGTTATGGCATATATAAATAGGTAATTATTGAATAAACAACAAAATACAAAAAATAACATAGAAGATAAAAAAATTGTAATTTAATAACAAAAAATGCAATAATTAATTAACAAAAAAGTTAAACTATACAATTAAATAACAATTCACAAAAAAATAATTAATATTAAAACATTTTATTAAAAATTCCTCTTGAAAATTTCTAGAGAAATAATCCTTTCCCTTCCTAATCACCTAGGATGCTTCCTTAAATTTTAGGTAAGCATCCAAATGATTAATAGCATTTTTGGACCTCAAACCCTTATAATTTGATTCTGCTACACTAATATTGTCCTGTTTTGCATTCATGCATTACTATCCGAGGTGTGAATAGGGACTTAAACCACTTTGATTACATATTGTTATTCCATTTCTGGTTTTTGGTTTTTACCAAATCCAGACCGGATTTTTTCCATTTCTGTTTGTCATGAACATGTGACTAAAGTTTTTAGCATTGATATGTGTGTGCAACAATTGTCTTATTACTCTATGACTAAGCGTGAAAGTGTGAAACGCGTCAGTGTTTTAACGTGTAACTGCAAGTTTCTGAATAAAGATATACCCTGTTGGATTTCACCTGGATGCTGCACATTCTTCTTCTTTGGAGTCTTGCTGTGTGTGAAGCCGGAGGCGGGTCCAGCGGGTCCCTGCACAGGTTCTACCCTGATCTGGGTGAGCTGTCTTTATCTGGAATTTTGGTACACATATTACTTATATATCAAATAAAATATATGATAGTTAAATTAACCCTTACCTGCACTCTTATATAAAAGATGGGTTTTTGTTTCAAGTCCCATGCAAGTATATGTGACTTCCAGTACCTTACTCCACAAGCTTCGCTCTGCATCTCCTGGTGAATGTGTCAGTCCGGCTTGCAAGCCACACCCTATCTCACAAACACACGCCCACTGTTTAAGCACCACCCCTTTTATTCTCTACCCTCTTTGTGCATCGGTCTGGCTTGCAAATCATGCCCAGTCCCACAAAGCCACGTCCCCTTCTATTTTCTGCTTACAATATCTTCATCACAAATCAGTCCCACCTGAGGACAGGATATGAGGATGGGACATAAGGACGGGATATGAGGACAGCATATGAAGTCGGGATATAGGGTTGGGATAGGAGGACGGGATATGAGGTCGAGCTAGGACAGGATATGAGGTCATGATAGGAGGTCGGGATAGGAGGTCGAGATATAAGGCCGGTATATGAGGACGGGATATGAGGTTGAGATATGAGGACGGGATATGGGGTTGGGATAGGACAACAATATATGAGGATAGGATATGAAGTCAAAGACATATATATATATATATTAGTGTGAAAATAACCCAAATGTAATAAGCTTTGATATGAACTGACGCTATCATTTTAATAGTAAATAATAACATACAACAAAAAGGTGGAATAGATGAGGGTGGTGATGAAAATGTTAAAGGGGTATTCCAGGAATATTTTTAATTTGACTATGCTACAGGGGCTGTAAAGTTAGTGTAGTTCATAATATAGTGTCTGTACCTGTGTGTGATGGTGGTCTCACAATTCTTATGTGATTTTTACCCCAATACTGTATTTAATTTTAACAGCATACAAAATGAATGTTGTCTCAGATTTTTCCCAGGTTGCAATACGGCCAAGACTTGACATCACTAGTCAGCTGATGACAGCCTGTCTGCTTCAATAGGTGGAGCGATCGCTTGGTGGGAGAGAGATCATTCTGCAACTAATTGTATTTTTGCTACAGCTGTAGGCACTCCGGTTGGAAATACCAGGTCATTTTGAGGGATGCAGCTCATTTATGTTTCAATGGGTGGGGTGGCTGATGTGTGGGAGGGAGAAAATGGAATTATGGGATTTTTAGGCAAAGAAGGAAAATCAAACTTGAAATACCAGTTCACAAAAAGATAGCCACAGTGTTATGGTAATCTGACAATTATAGCCATTTAGCCCCAAGACAAGCGCAGGTCCTTCCTAAGCATGTCCATTACGGTCTGCCAGGTACGTACTAAAATCACCTTATGGTGCATAACCCCTTTAAGTGCCATCTGCTCTAGTGTGTTTATAGAGAAAATACAATATTAGATGAATAGCTCAGGGATAAAGTAAACACTACATCAAGTATAACCTGTACAGCATGGAAAATGCAGAACTGCGTCATAAGTCACCTGCTCTATTTGGCATGCACCCCATGAGTTCTGCAGGACTTAAATAGTATTATAATCTGACAATATATCAAGTATGTCAATGATAATAACCTTATAACACAGCATTAGCACAGGTTAATCAGCCTGTTCTCAATACAACCTGCTTCCAGTGTCTGTTAGGTGAATTCTAAATGCGATGTAAGAGAGTCTGTGGATTTAGACTAATCAGATATTCCAAAAAAAAAATATCCTGTTATCATATATAAAAAAATAATAAAAAAAGGAGGAGGCAGAGCACTCACCATTGGATGCTTGCAAACTCTGTATTATTACAAACAAATAAACCGGAATAAATTGAAGTTTGCAAGTATTCAGTGGTGAGTGCTCTTCTTCCTTTTTCTTTTCTATGTAAAGATTTGTTGTATGCAGTATGTAGAGGATCCTTTGTTGTTAGGATGGGTAATATCTGATTTTTTTTTTAATACAGCCTGTGTGAGCCTATAACATTCTAATCCTTAACAAAACTTTACTTTCTATTATCACAAACCTCCTGCTGAGAGGTACATTGCAAGCAAAAAGGAGCTATTATTGCTCTTAAATTGATAATAGGCTCTCCCATATCACTTATCCCTTTTATACTATCACCGCAAATAATACATAGTGATTGCATTTGGGATAAGTTACCATTCCTTTAAAAGAGCTAAGTATAGATGCCACCGCACCCAGATCGACTCTGGGTCATAATCCCATCTATTGATTAATGAATTTTTTGCAATTGTATCAGAAGATCCTTTATGACCCTTCTGCTGTTATATGAGCTAATCCAATCTGGATAGAACTACTTTTGGCCTCAAACCTCCAAACTAAAGTTTTTGGACTTCTGCCAGCATTTAATCAGCTTATACCAAAAAGAGTAAGCACGGCCACTATCCCTCTCAGACAGTTATGACTCTTCGCCATGCCCATGTTTTTTCTAAATTCATCAGACTACAAGAAAATAATTATAAACTTTGAATCCACTGGTATAAAACTCTCAGAAAGTAACACCTGTTGGAGATGTGGTAAGAGAATTGTTTCAATTTCCCATATTTGGCGGGACTATCCAGCTATTATCGCCTATTGGGCTGAAATAGGCCAAATGATTAATACGATATGTCATACTAAAATTGCCTCTGCCCATAGATTGTTATTCTAGATCTAACTTTATGCCCTCTAGAAATTCACTAGCAACCCACATCCTCTCTCACATGTCTGCCCTGGTTCTTGTACAGGAACTAAACACAACCTGGCATAGCCTAATATTCTTCTTTGTTTTTCTTTCTCTTTCTCGTTTTTTTTTTCTGATTCTTTTTTTCTTTGATTAGTATTATTGTCATTATGTTGGAAATAGACTAATATACAGTCATGGCTGAAAATGTTGGCACCCCTGAAATTTTTCAAGAAAATTTAATATTTCTTACAGAAAAGGATTGCAGTAACACATGTTTTGCTATACACATGTTTATTCGCTTTGTGTGCATTGGAACTAAACCAAAAAAGGCAGGAAAAAAAGCAAATTGGACATAATGTCACACCAAACTCCAAAAATGGGCTGGACAAAATTATTGGCACCCTTTCAAAATTGTGGAAAAATAAGATTGTTTCAAGCATGTGATGCTCCTTTAAACTTACCTGGGGCAAGTAATAGGTGTGGGCAGGAGAGAAGTTCACTTAGTCTTTGCATTGTGTGTCTGTGTGTGCCACACTAAGCATGGTCAACAGAAAGAGGAGAAGAGAACTGTCTGAGGACTTGAGAACCAAAATTGTGGAAAAATATCAAAAATTTCAAGGTTTTAAGTCCATCTCCAGAGATCTAGATTTGCCTTTGTCCACAGTGCGCAACATTATCAAGAAGTTCATAACCCATGGCACTGTAGCTGATATTCCTGGGCATGGACGGAAGAGAAAAATTGATGAAAGGTGTCAACGCAGGATAGTCCGGATGGTGAATAAGCAGCCCCAAACAAGTTCCAAAGAGATTCAAACTGTCCTGCAGGCTCAGGGAGCATCAGTGTCAGCGCAAATTATCCGTCAACATATATAAAATGAAACGCTATGGCAGGAGATCAAGGAGGACCCCACTGCTGACACAGAGACATAAAAAAGCAAGACTAGATTTTGCCAACATGAACTTGAGTAAGCCAAAATCCTTCTGGGAAAACATCTTGTGGACAGATGAGACCAAGATTGAGCTTTTTGTTAAAGCACATCATTCTACTGTCTACCGAAAACGAAATGAGGGCTACAAAGAAAAGAACACAATACCTACAGTGAAATATGGGGGAGGTTCAATGATGTTTTGGGGTTGTTTTGCTGCCTCTGGCACTGGTTGCCTTGAATGTGTGCAAGGCATCATGAAATCTGAGGATTACCAACGGATTTTGGGTCGCACTGTACAGCCCAGTGTCAGAAAGCTGGGGTTGCGTTGGAGAGTTCTCAAGTGGTCAGCAATGAGTCCAGATCTAAATCCCATTAAACACCTGTGGAGAGATCTTAAAATTGCTGTTGGGAAAAGGTGCCCTTCCAATAAGAGAGACCTGGAGCAGTTTGCAAAGGAAGAGTGGCCCAACATTCCAGCTGAGACGTGTAAGAAGCTTATTGATGGGTATAGGAAGCAACTGATTTCAGTTATTTTTTCCAAAGGGTGTGCAACCAACTATTAAGTTAAGGCTGCCAGTAATTTTGTCCAGACCATTTTTGGAGTTTGGTGTGACATTATGTCCAATTTGCTTTTTTCCATCCCTTTTTTTTTGTTTAGTTCCAATACAAAGGGAATAAACGTGTGTATAGCAAAACATGTGTTACTGCAAACCTTTTCTGTCAGAAATACTTCATTTTATTGAATGATTTAAGTGATGGCAACATTTATTGCCATGACTGTATGTATTTGTTATGTGTAAGGAAATTAGTAAGACTGCCATTTTTGAAATTGGGGGAATTTTTTTTTAAAATAAATTAATAAATAATACAGCCTGTGTGTAAACTAAGGAAAGCAGTGCCAGTTACTTATAGCTGCTTGCGATTGTGTCATTTATGATAATACCACAAAAAGGTTGGTACAGAAAATAACAGATACTGAAGCAATGTGTATAAATGGATTACTAATGGAAGATATAAAATATCGGGAGTATAGTAACAAGTGTGATAAGGCAGTGCCCTGTATTGGAACCTGTTCTTTTTTTATTGTATTTATTAACTCTTGAAAGTTTAAAGGGGTAATAAGGTAATTTTAGTATGTACCTGGCAGACAGTAATGGACATGCTTAGGAAGGATCTGCGCTTGTCTTGGGCTAAATGGCTATGTTGTGGCTAGCTTTCTGTGAACTTGTATTTCCTGTTTTCAGTTTTCTTGTTTGCCTACAAATCCCATGATACCATTTTCCTCCTTCCCACACATCAGCCACCCCATTAATGTTAATGCAGTGGAACTGGCCTAAAACTGAACCAAAACTCTGCAATGAAATGTGCATGCTTCATGTTTGGAAACACATACAGTGATCCCTAAACATACAATGGTAATTCGTTCCAAATGAACCATCGTTACTTGAATCCATCATATGTTAAGGGATCCGTGCAATAATAATATAGAATGTTATACTCTCGTGTCCCCGCCGCACCGGACCATCACTGCGGCCCTGGATCGTTGCTGTCATCACGTCCCCGGGGTGTTCTCGCCGCTCCGGACCATCACCGCTGGCCAGGATTGTCGCTCTCCATCGCCGTCATCACATCGCTGCGCACGCCACTCCTATTGGATGTCGGGACGGCATGCACGGAGACATGATGACAACAAAGGAGAGCGACGGCCATGCAGCGGAGCCTGAAGAGGACGGTCTGGAACGTCGGGGACAGGTAAGTGACGCTCACTGGACCACATGGGGCACATTAAACTGTTATCCGGCAGCAGATGAAGCAGTCGCCGGATAGCCGTTTATGCGATGGCCCTGACATACAAAAGCATCGTATGTTGATGCTGCCTTCAACACACGATGGCCTCTGAGAGGCTGTCGTATGTCGGGGCCATCGTAGGTTGGGGGATCACTGTACATTTTGTTGTGAATTTTCACTGTAGATGTCACTTTGCACTGCACTGCTGCAGATTCCAAGTAAACCAGATAACATTGACATATTTCCAGAAAATACTTGACTCTGTATGTAGCCATCAAGTTTGGTCCTTGACAAAGCCACACAGATTCATACCATGCCAATGATTTCTACTTACTTAAACACATCAACCTCCAGAATTGACTGTTCACTTGTTGCCTGATGTATCCGACCCCTTGACAGGTGCCAATGTCACTACATAACTAATGTTATTCACTTGTCATATTGTCAGTGTTTTTTAATTGTTTTATGACTGACCTGTGCATAATAATAAGTAAAAGTAGTTTTGATAAGATTGAATAGCATGTTTGCTAATAATTTGTCTTCTCTTTATACAGATGATTGATCTGAGCACATTATTGCAATTGGCAGCTGGTATCCTGCTTGTTTTAATTTTGTACATCATCTTAAATAATAAGCAACGTGGCTATTTTAAAATTGTTTTTTACGAAGTAAAGGAAATCATCAAATCTTTCTTCATGAACCAGACCAAGGAACAAAGAATTGTACAGTATGTCCTGGATAATGCAACGCGTGGAGACCCACAGAGTGTTATTGATAATATTGACAAATATTGTTCCGAAAAGGAATGGGCCATGAACGTGGGAGACAAAAAGGGTAAGATTATACTAATAAGTCAGCTATAATACATGCATTGTTTCTGAAAAGATCTAAGGCTACAAGTCATAGCTGTACATGTATTGACTAAATACAAAAGGTCAATTGTATATACAGTATTATAACACTCTCTCAAAGTTCATTGCTCAGTAATAACAGGCAAAGAAAAGTTATCTTACAGTTTTGTTGTGTTTTCAATGTTCTCATATTCTCAATGTTACTACCATGAATCCCCGTGATTCATAAACACAGCTCCTCTCATTCTTTACAATATTTTTTCTATTTGTATTATTTTGTAATATGACACATTATAAGGAATTTTACTATGCCCTATATACAGTGAAACCGCTATGAAACAGCCATCCAAAATTGTGTTCAAAACAGAGTTAATTTTTACAGTAGTTTGGTTGCTAGGAATCCTCCATAGTAACATAACACAATGTTGACTCCATTCCCCAGTAACACGGAGAGGTTAAAAGCCCTTTGTCACCGTCCTCCAGTGTTTTACATATAACTACATGAGTACTAAAAAGTGTACCTGAGTTTAACCCCTTCCCAACCAATGACATACATGTACGTCATGGGTCGGCTCCCATTCTATAACGCGGGGCCACGCCATCATAGCAGGTCGGGCCCAGCACCTAGCAACGGCCAGGACCCGTGGCTAACAGCGCGCGGCACTGATCGCTGTGCTGCGTGCTATTAACCCTTTAGACGCAGCATTCAAAATTGATCGCCGCGTCTAAAGTGAAAGTTAATAAGTGCTGGTTAGTTCAGGGGGCTGTTTGGGACAGCCTCAACGCCCCTAACAGCTGTAGGAGACGAAGAGGGTCCCCTTACCTGCCTTCTGGTGTCCGATCGCCAAATGACTGCTCAGTGCTTGAGATCCAGGCATGAGCAGTAAAGCGGCAGAATCATTGAGCAATGTTATCCTATGGGTTAACAATGCTCAATGTAAAAGATCAGTGTGTGCAGTGTTATAGCCCCCTATGGGAGCTATAACATTGCAAAAAAAAAAAAGTTAATAAAGATCATTTAATCCCTTCCCTAATAAAAGTAAGAATCACTCCCCTTTTCCCATAAAAAAAAAGTGTAAATAAAAATAAACATATGTTGTATCACCACGTGCGGAAATGTCCCAATTATAAAAAAATATATCATTAATTAAAGCCCACGGTCATTGGCATACGCGCAAAAAAATTCCAAATTCCAAAATAGCGTATTTTTGGTCATTTTTTTATATCATGTAAAAATGAATAAAAAGCGATCAAAAAGTGTGATCAATACAAAAATGGTATGGCTAAAAACTTCAGATCACGGCGCAAAAAATGAGCCCTCATACCGCCCCATACATGGAAAATTTTAAGTTATAGGGTTCAGAAGATGACCATTTTAAACGTATAAATGTTCCTGCATGTAGTTAGACCACACCCCGGAAGAAGTCTGGTGATGAAACGTCGGGTGCAGGAGGTCTGTTTAATGCCAGCTAGCTGCCATGTCTCTATTGCTGCATCATTCAGCACAGGACACTTTACTAAGGTGTTTACATTTTCTATGCACCTTATAGTCTAATGTTTACATACGCATTTACTTTGTACATTGGCAATAATAATACTGCTGCTGGACATTAACTAGACCTCCTCTATCCTCCTTTTCCTTTGGTTGTTCCCTTTTTATATATGCCCATTACATTGGATATTTGTACACTACCTCTTCTTTGTCTCATTATGTATTTTAATGTCTTTTTAAATGTTTGTGTGCATTTATGTCAATAAAGATTTGTTATATTGATCATTATATGCCCGCTTCGCTGTATCTGTGGCCTGTTAAGTTGCAGGGAGAACATGTGCATACACCTTACTGGCCAGATATTAAAGGAAAACTGTCAGCTTGCTCCCCCCACACTAACCAGCGGTACTGGCTGTGCCCGGATCCGCCCGGTCGTTCTGCCGATATCTTCGTTTTTCCCTATATGCTAATGAAGTGCTAACTGGCACAGGCGGCGTTTAACAGGCACTCTGACGTTACCACCGCCGGCCGCAGTGCCGCCAAGCTCATCAATATTCCTTCTCTCCGTCTTCTCCCCGCTCTGTAACGAAGAGGGAGAGGCGAAGGGAGAGGAGGAATATTGATGAGCTGGGCGGCGCTGCGGCCGGCGGCACTGACGTCAGTGACAGTTACTCCGCCTGTGCCAGTTAGCACTTCATTAGCATATAGGGAAAAACAAAGATATCGCCGGAATGGCCAGGCGGATCCGGGCACAGTAAGCATCAAACTGATCAGCGACCCCCGCACTAACAGCCAGTACCGCTGGTTAGTGCGGGGGGAAGCAAGCTGACAGTTTTCCTTTAAAGGGGTTATCCACCATAAGGTGATTTTAGTACGTACCTGGCAGACAGTAATGGACATGCTTAGGAAGGATCTGCGCTTGTCTTGGGGCAAAATGGCTATGTTGTGAGATTACCATAACACTGTGGCTAGCTTTTTGCGAACTGGTATTTCCTGTTTCAGTCTTTTTTTTTTTTTTACTACAAATCCCATAATTCCATTTTCCTCCCTCCCACACATCAGCCACCCCACCCATTGAAACATAAAGGAGCAGCATCCATTCAAAGACCTGTGGTTTTCAATCAGGGTGCCTACAGCTGTTGCATTAGTTGCAGATTGATCTCTCTCCCACCAAGCGATCACTCCACCCATTGAAGCAGACATCAGCTGACTAGTGAGTCAGGTCTCGGCCGCATTGCAAGCTGGGAAAAATCTGAGACAACAGCCATTTTGTATGCTGTTAAAAATAAATATTGGGGTGAAAATCACATAAGAATTGTGAGAAAACAGTCACATACAGGTACAGACACTATATTATGAACTACACTAACCTTACAGCCCCTACAGCATAGTCAAGTAAAATAAATCCTGGAATACCCCTTTAACTGCAGCCACAGTAGAGAAACGATTAACCCCTTAAGGACCAAGCCCATTTTCACCTTAAGGACCAGGCCAATTTTATTTTTGCGTTTTCGTTTTTTCCTCCTCGCCTTCTAAATTCCATAACTTTTTTATATTTCCATCTACAGATCCATATAAGGGCTTATTTTTTGCGTGACCAATTGTACTTTGTAATGAAACCCTAATTTTTCCATAAAATGTACGGCGAACCCCAAAAAATATTTTTTTAGGGAGGAAATTTCAATGAAAAACACAATTTTGCACATTTTGGAGGGTTTTGTTTTCACACTGTACACTTTACGGTAGAAATGACGTGTTCTTTATTCTGTGGGTCAATACGATTAAAATGATACCCATGGCTAGAAACTTTTATATTTTGTACCGCTTAAAAAAAAAATCTTAAACTTTTTGTACAAAATCAGTAATCTAAAATTGCCCTTTTTGACCACTTATAACTTTTTCATTTTTCCGCATATAGGACTGTATGAGGGCTCATTTTTGCGCCGTCATCTGTACTTTTTATTGATACTACATTTGCATATATAAAACTTTTAGATAATTTTTTATTAATATTTTTTGGAATAAAATGTGACAAAAAAGCAGCAATTTTGGACTTTTTTTGTTTTTACGTTTACGCCGTTCACCGCACAGGATCATTAACATTATATTTTGATAGATCGGACATTTACGCACGCGGCGATAACATATGTTTATAAAAAAAAAATACGCTTTTTGGGGGTAAAATAGGAAAAACTGACAATTTTCATTTTTATTGGGGGAGGGGATTTTTTTTTAACACTTTTTATTTCCCCATAGGGGACTATCTATAGCAATCATTTGAATGCTAATACTGTTCAGTGCTATGCATAGGACATAGCACTGATCAGTACTATCATTATTTCCTGCTCTGGTGACGCTGGGAAACGGATGGAGGCAGGTGAGGGGACCTCTGTCCACCATTACAGATGATCGGATTGCCGCAGCAGCACTGCCAGAGGTCCGATCATCTATTTTAACGTGTGCTTGCCGCAAATGCCGTGATCTGTACTGATCACGGCATCTGAGGGGTAAATGGCGATCGCGGATGTCGGCCATTACCAGCGGGTCCCCGGCTGCTGATAGCAGCTGGAACCTGGCGTGTATGACACGGGCACCACTCCGATGCTTGCGGTCATACACAGGACCTAAAAGTACGTCCTTGTGCGCGAAGTACCGCCAAGCCAGGACGTACATTTTCGTCCGTGGTCGTTAAGGGGTTAAAGGAGAGGCAGCTGGAACCTGGCGTGTATGACACGGGCACCACTCCGATGCTTGCGGTCATACACAGGACCTAAAAGTACGTCCTGGTGCGCGAAGTACCGCCAAGCCAGGATGTACATTTTCGTCCGTGGTCATTAAGGGGTTAAAGGAGAGGAGGATGGAGCATTCCTAGCAAGAGAGTGGTTGTTTTTATAGATTCTATCTTAAAGTGGTGATATGTCACAAACTTCTTAAAGGTTTTGTGTTTATTATCCTAAACATTTTTTTTTTATGAGGAACAGATAAAATTAGTGTCCTCGATCAATAACTATTTGGGAGGATAAGAGAACTCTATTCTGTAACCTTCTCTAGCAGATGTTTGATGTCATTTTTTCAACGGCAGAAATTTAATACTCTGCGTGAATATCACAAATGGTTTTCTCTGTTAAAATGATTGACATTAAGCAGAATCTTCACCCCTTGCCACCATTTGGGACCTTTTCCTCCAGCATCTTGCAGTTGGTCATCTAGGTTAAGGAAGTACATTGTTCTTCTCTGAGACTTTCTCAACCTTGTCAAGTGCAGGACCAAATGCTTATTCACCTTCAAAGAGGATTGTACAGAGTTTTGATTTAGTGCTGGGCGGTATACCGGTTCATACCGAATACCGAAATTTTTGTCCTGCACGATATGAATTTTTTTCATACCGCAATACCGGTTGGGCCCCTCCCCCTCGGGAATTAATGAATTATCAACCCAGCGCTGCGCTGTCCCCGAACTAATCATATGTGACCCGCAAGCGCTGTTCTGCTTCAACACCCCCCCCCCCCCCCAAATTAATTATCAGGCCAGCGCTGCGCTGTCCCCATCGGGGAACTAATCACAGGTCACCCGCAAGCGCTGCCTTCCTCGTCCTCCTGTTTGTTACGGGCTGCTGGCGCTGGAATTCTGTACTGTACGCTGTATCCCTATGCCCAGGCTGCAAAAGATAAACAAAATAAACTTTAACTCACTTTCCCCCGTTGGAGAGCCGTCAGCCTATCACCGATGTTCCGCCTCGGCCGGCTTCTTACATGACTGCGTTCAACCTATCACCTGCCGAGGTGGAACATCGCTGCAGCCGGTGATAGGCTGACGGCTCTCCGACATTCCTGTCCCCAGGAAGCAGGTGAGGCCGGTACCGGACCAACGGGAGGTGAGTTAAAGTTTATTTTGTTTATCTTTTGCAGCCAGGGCATAGGGATACAGCATACAGTACAGAGTTCCAGCACCGGCAGCCCAAAACAAACAGGAGGGCGAGGAAGGCAGCGCTTGCGGGTGACATGTGATTAGTTCCCCGATGGGGACAGCGCAGCGCTGGGCTGATAATTAATTGGGGGGGGGGGGGGGGAGAAGCAAAACAGCGCTCGCAGGTTAAATACCATTATATACTGTGGGACCGCCATAAGTTACAAAGATACCGTGATACACATTTTTGGTCATACCGCCCAGCTCTATTTTGATTTAAACATCATAACATATGACAACACCTTCAGCCACAGGTGTGGCTAATATTTTTGATTTGTGTTAGATAAGACTGAAACTTGTGCAGCAATGCAGACTAGTCTAGTGTTAGCTAGATATTATTTGGCTTTCTGAAGGAGATTAACCCCTTAAGGACCAGGCCATTTTACACCTTAAGGACCAGAGCGTTTTTTGCAAATCTGACCAATGTCACTTTAAACATTAATAACTCTGGAATGCTTTTAGTTAGGATGGACCGATTATCGGTATGGCCGATATTATCGGCCAATAATCACAATTTTGGGCATTATCGGTATCGGCAATTACCTTGCCGATAAGCCGATAATGCCCTGCACCGCGGCCGTCCCTCCACCAACCCGCCGCACCGCGACTGCCCCCCCGACCCACCGCACCGCGTCGCACCCCCCACCGTAGTGCTGGGCGGTATACCGGTATGGATTTTTGCCCATACTATACGCTATACCCCACCCTCCGAGTCAATAAAAAATTTTTACTTGACCGTAATGGGGGTGGTCCGGGCCATCCATCCTTCCTTCCTGTAGTGTCCGGCGGCATTCCGGGTGGAGGGTGAACCGGTCCGGGCTGTCCTTCTCCAGGGTCCTCTTCTCCACTCCTTGCAGCCTCCGGCCTAGTACGCTGCATAGACGCCGCTACGCCAGGTGCGTCACTGCGCAGTGGCGTCTATGCAGCGTACTAGGTCGGAGCCTGCCCAGAGTGGAGAAGATGACCCCCGGAGAAGGACAGCCCGGACTGGTTCACCCTCCACCCGGTATGCCGCCGGACACTACAGGAAGGAAGGATGGCCCGGACCTCCCTGACAGGTAGGGGGAGAGAAGCGGGTGGCAGCGGCGGCCTATGGCACCGCAAAAGCCACTGCAGTGCATTGATTTAAAACGTCCGCTTTAAATCGATGATCTGCAGCGGTGTCGAGGGGGAATAAATAGCCGATAACTTATACCGGAATATCGGTATAAGTTATCGGCTATCGGCCCTAACCTCCACCGATTATCGATATTGGCCCTAAAAAACGATATCGGTCGATCCCTACTTTTAGTTCTCATTCTGATTCCGAGATTGTTTTTTTTGTGACATATTCTACTTTAACTTAGTGGTAAAATTTTATGGTAACTTGCATCCTTTCTTGGTGAAAAATCCCCAAATTTGATGAAAAAAATGAAAATTTTGCATTTTTCTAACTTTGAAGCTCTCTGCTTGTATGGAAAATGGATATTCAAAATAAAAAAAATTTGGGGTTCACATATACAATATGTCTACTTTATGTTTGCATCATAGAATTTATGAGTTTTTACTTTTGGAAGACACCAGAGGGCTTCAAAGTTCAGCAATTTTGAAAATTTTCACAAAATTTTCAAACTCACTATTTTTCAGGGACCAGTTCAGTTTTGAAGTGGATTTGAAGGGTCTTCATATTAGAAATACCCCATAAAAGACCCCATTATAAAAACTACACCCCCCCCCCCCCCCCCCCAAAGTATTCAAAATGACATTCAGTAAGTGTATTAACCCTTAAGGTGTTTCACAGGAATAGCAGCAAAGTGAAGGAGAAAATTCAAAATCTTCATTTTTTTACACTCGCATGTTCTTGTAGACCCAATTTTTGAATTTTTGCAAGGGGTAAAAAGGAGAAAATTTTTACTTGTAATTGAAACCCAATTTCTCTCGAGTAAGGACATGCCTCATATGTCTATGTAAAGTGTTCGGCGGGTGCAGTAGAGGGCTCAGAAGGGAAGGAGCGACAAATGGTTTTTGGGGGGCATGTCACCTTTAGGAAGCCCGTTATGGTGCCAGGACAGCAAAAAAAACAAACCACATGGCATACCATTTTGGAAACTAGACCCCTCGGGGAACGTAACAAGGGGTAAAGTGAACCTTTATACCCCACAGGTGATTCACGACTTTTGCATATATAAAAAAAAATAATAATAATTTTTTACCTAAAATGCTTGGTTTCCCAAAATTTTTACATTTTTAAAAAGGGTAATAGCAGAAAATACCCCCCAAAATTTGAAGCCCAATTTCTCCCGATTCAGAAAACACCCCATATGGGAGTGAAAAGTGCTCTGCTGGCGCACTACAGGTCTCAGAAGAGAAGGAGTCACATTTGGCTTTTTGAAAGCAAATTTTGCTCTGGGGGCATGCCGCATTTAGGAAGCCCCTATGGTGCCAGAACAGCAAAAAAAAAAAAACACTTGGCATACCATTTTGAAAACTAGACCCCTCGGGGAATGTAACAAGGGGTAATGTGAACCTTTATACCCCACAGGTTTTGCACTACTTTTGTATATGTAAAAAAAAAATTTACATTTTTTTACATTTTTACATTTTTAAAAAGGGTAATAGCAGAAAATACCCCCCAAAATTTGTAACACAATTTCTCCCGAGTACGGCGATACCCCATATGTGGCCCTAAACTGTTGCCTTGAAATACGACAGGGCTCCAAACTGAGAGCGCCATGCGCATTTGAGGCCTAAATTGGGGACTTTCATAGGGGTGGACATAGGGGTATTCTACGCCAGTGATTCCAAAACAGGGTGCCTCCAGCTGTTGTAAAACTCCCAGCATGCCTAGACAGTCAGTGGCTATCTGGCAATACTGGGAGTAGTTGTTTTGCAACAGCTGGAGGCTCCGTTTTGGAAACAGTGGCGTACCAGACGTTTGTCATTTTCATTGGGGAGGGGAGGGGGGCTGTTTTTTACTTTTTATTTTATTTTTTGTTAGTGTAGTGTTTTTAGGGTACAGTCGCACGGACGGGGGTTCACAGTAGTTTCTCGCTGGCAGCTTGAGCTGCGGCAGAAAATTTGCCGCAGATCAAACTTGCAGCCGGATACTTACTGTAAACCTCCGCCCATGTGAGTGTACCCTGTACATTCACATTGGGGGGGGGGGAGAAACATCCAGCTGTTGCAAAACTACAACTCCCAGCATGTACGGTCTATCAGTGCATACTGGGAGTTGTAGTTTTGCAACCGCTGGAGGCACACTGGTTGTGAAACACCGAGTTTGGTAACAAACTCGGTGTTTTGCAACCAGTGTGCCTTCAGCTGTTGCAAAAGCTACAACCCCCAGCATGTACGGACAGTGGAAGGGCATGCTGGGTCTTGTAGTTATGCAACAGCCGGAGGCATACTACTTTGGCTGGGGATGCTGGGGATTGTAGTTATGCAACAGCTGGAGACACACTGGTTTGCTACTTAACTCAGTGTGCCTTCAGCTGTTGCAAAACTACAACTCCCAGCAGTCACCGACAGCCAACGGGCATGCTGGGAGTTGTAGTTATGCAACCAGCAGATGCACCACTACAACTCCCAGCATGCACTTTAGCTGATTGTGCAAGCTGGGAGTTGTAGTTATACAACAGCTGAAAAAATGTGCCTCCAGCTGTTGCAAAACTATAAGTCCCAGCATGCCCATAAGGGAATGCTGGGAGTTGTGGTGGTCTGCCTCCTGCTGTTGCATAACTACAGCTCCCAGCATGCCTTTTTTGCATGCTGCGAGCTGTTGCTAAGCAACAGCAGGAGGCTGTCACTCACCTCCAACTGCAGATCCACGCCGCCGCGCAGGTCAGTCCCTCGCCACCGCCGTCGCTCCTGGGGCCCCGATCCCAACAGGGACACCAGGGATCGGGGTCCCCAGCTCCCGGGGTTTTCTTCCCGCACCCGCTCACGTCCTCCGGAAGAGGGGCGGAGCGGGTTGCGGGAGTGACACCCGCAGCAGGCGCCCTGATTGGCCGGCCGACGAATCAGGGCGATCGTGAGGTGGCACCAGTGCCACCTCACCCCTGCTGGCTATGACTGTTCGGGGCCGTCTTATTTTCTTTTTTAATTTCTTTTCTGTCTGACCACAGTGCTCTCTTCTGTCCCCATAGTAAACCTTTCCTGCTCTGGACAGTTCCTGACATGGACAGAGGTGTCAGCAGTGAGCACTGTGGTCAGACAGAAAATTCAAAAAGAAAAGAACTTCCTGTGGAGCGTATAGCAGCTGATAAGTACTGGAAGGATCAAGATTTTTAAATAGAAGTAATTTACAAATCTATCCACAATCAAGAGTAAAGAAACGGAGCAACTCGCCACACCAGGCCAGCTATTCTATGCAAGTGGTACTTTATTCATAAAGCTTCATCCAGAGACGCCAAGCAGGAAAGAGTGCACGGGAGACGCGGGGGTATCCTCTCGGTGACGGGACCGTTTGGCGCCGGAGCGCTTCGTCAGACCAGGATAGTGAGGTCACAGGCAGGGGTGTGCTTAAAAACAGGTAAGTTCCAGTGACGCTGCAGGTAAACTGCAGGTCATTGGCTCTTTACTCTAATACAAACATACATTGTAAAACATGTAGTACAATAGTTAAAAGCAACTTCCTATCATGCGAAATAACAGTACTTATAAAGAAATCTTATAGTAATGCACCATACTCCTGTTTTTCATTCAATCCTAGCGGGCCGGTGGCATCCGTCCGGATGATCCACCTGGCTTCGTTTCTTAGGAGTTGTTGGTGTCTGTTCACACCTCGGGGAGCGTTGTCTATACGTTCTATCCCCGCAAATGTAATTTGGTCAGGGTTGTTATTGTGATGTGTGCGCATGTGGGCGATAAGACGAGGTGCACCCACTCCTGTGGATAATGATTTCAAATGTTCCCTAACTCAATGGTACAGGAGTCGGATCGTCTTACCTATATAGTAACGCCCACATGCGCAAACCAAACAATAAACAACGTACTTGGACTTGCAGGTAAAAAATTGTTTAACTTGAATGTCATAGCCACCTAATTTCAACATGTTGTTCTTACATTGCTTACAAGATCTGCAGGTAAAATTGCCTAGGAGACGGGAGTCTGTTAACCAATTCGTATTGGATTTTTTATTCTTTCTCTTTTTGTTGTAGAAATTTTGAATAGTTGTATTCTTGCGGTGCGTTATTATGGGGTTTGACTCTGTTAAAGTTTTAAGGTCTTCATCTTGTTGTAACATAAACCAGTGTTTATAGATCGATTTTCTAATTATTTCATTCATATTGGTGTTTTTGAAAGTGAATGTGAACCTGTTCCTCTTGTTCTTATTTCTGTGTGTCTGCAACAGAGTGTGTCTAGGAATTTTATCAACGGTTTTTCTAGCATCAATGAGTATTTTTTCCGGATAACCTCTTTTTTTTAACCTGTCCATTAGAGCGTCTGCTTGTTCATTATATTTATCTGAATTATTGTTAATTCTTTTTAGTCTAATCAATTGACTTTTTGGGATCCCATTTTTAGTGTGAGTGGGGTGGGAGGAAGCATAGTGCAATATTGAATTCCTGCAGACTTTCTGAACCCTGATGTAACAATGCAGTTGTCGACAATGTCTATCTGAATGTCCAGGAATTCTAGAGAGCGGTTACCAAATGTATATGTAAAAGTCATGTTCATATCATTTACCTGATTTAAATACTGTACAAATGATTTAAATTGCACTTCTGTCCCACCCCATACAACAAAAATATCGTCCACAAAGCGGAGAAACAACTTAATGTATTTAACGTATGGATTATTTACTGTGGATACATATCTTGCCTCTAATATAGCAAGATATATATTTGCGAAGGAGCAAGAAATGGGCGTACCCATGGCTATTCCGAGCCTTTGATAGAACCATTGTTCTCCATACTGGAAAAAATTGTTGTCAAGAATAAATTTGGAAGATTCTGTGACGAAATCTATGAAGGCTGGGGATTTGTTTGATATGACGGAGAGCCTGCACACCCACACTCTGTGGAATTCGGGTGTACAGGCTCTCTACGTCAATTGAAGCCAGGGTATAGGTGTCTTGCCAGTGGAAGGTGTCCAGTGCTGAGATCAATTCTCCTGTATCTTTTAAATATAATGGAATATGAGGGAGGAGTGGAGATATGAGCCAATCCACATAACTAGACAAATATGAAGTTGGAGACCCTATTCCGGCCACAATTGGTCGACCGGGAGGAGGTGTTACGGCTTTATGGGTTTTAGGTAAAATGTACCATGAGGGTTTAGAGGGGGTTTCTGGTAGGAGTGTTTCTGCTGTTTTTTCTGTTAAGATATTAAGATTGACAAACTTGTGTAGGAGTGTGCGCAGATTATTCATAATATTGCGGGTGGGATTAATTTCTCCCTCTTTTTTGACTACGCTGTCTGGTTTTTTATTACTCTTATTCTGTATCGCAAATTTTTTTTTTAAAGCTAATCTGCGAATGGCCTTAGCCATATCCTCCTCAAAATTTCAATACTCAAATGGTTCCTGCAAACCAAAATTCAACCCTTTATTTAACACCCATGAAAGGTCATCACTTAAAGTCATGTCCGTGAGATTGATGATAACATCGTCATTTTTTTAGTTCCTCCAATTCACTGTCTTTCTTTTCACTGCTTTTCCTCTTTCTTCTTCTGCCTCCTCTCCTTGTGCGTGGCCTAAAGGGGATCTCTGTGCCAAGATATTTTGAGCAGGAGTAGTAGTTTCATCAGATAGGCTCAAATCAGATTCCGTAGTAAGGTAGTCACTCTTTTTCTGAGTTTTCTTCTTTTGCTGATTGAAATTTTTCTTTTTATAAGAATGTGATTTTTTTCTCAGATGCGTTTTTCTGTTGCCGTCCTTTGTTCCATGTGAACTGTAAAAAAGAGGGACTACCTTACCAAGGAATCTGATTCGAGTCTATTCGATGAAACAACTACTCCTGCTCAAAATATCTTGGCACAGAGATCCCCTTTAGGCCACACACAAGGAGGAAAGCAGTGAAAAGAAAGACAGTGAATTGGAGGAACTAAAAAATGAAGATATTATCATTAATCTCACGGACATGACTTTAAAACTGGACAAAAAGCTTATCCGATATTCTAAAGCTTTTGGTCTTTTCCAAATACTGTATCTGCGGACATCAAGTGTGTGAAATAAACTTTCCCCTTCTGAAGATGGATTTGCACAGAAGGATGGAAGGAGAACTTCCTGAGATAAATGAAAATCCGAAACAACTTTTGGTAAAAAGGCAGGGTCAGGTCTTAAAATAATCCTCATCTAGTATCTGGATATAGGGTTCTCTAGTGGATAGGGCCGCTAACTCCCCAACTCTCCTAGCAGACGTGACAGCTATAAGAAAAGCAGTTTTTTGAACCAAAACCTTCAGGGGTAGAGAAGATAAAGGTTCAAAGGGACTCCTACAAAGAGAATTAAGTACCAGAGTAAGATCCCAGGGGGAAACAGCGGGTGAACTGAAAAGTTGCATCCTGGTAACAGACTTAAAGAATCTCACTACCCAGGGGTGATTAGCAATCTTTTGACCAAATAAAGCTCCCAGAGCAGCTACTTGTACTTTAAGGGTGGCAGCCCTTAATCCTTTCTCAAGACCTTTTTGTAAAAAATCAAGAATAGAGGCATAATTCGGCCTATCTAAATTAAATTCAGTAGAGCCTGAGAAAGACAAAAATTTCTTCCATATCCTAAAATAAATCTTTGTAGTGACAGGTTTTCTACTGTATTGTAAAGTGGAAATAACAGCATCAGACAGACCCTTGGACTTTAGGATCATCCTCTCAAGAGCCAGGCCGTCAGATGGAGATTGCGGACATCTGGATGAAGGACCGGGCCTTGACTGAGAAGGTCCTGAATTTCCGGAAGAACCCAAGGATCTGTTAGAGACATAGTCCTTAGACATGAGAACCATGCCCTCCGAGGCCAGAATGGGGCTATTAATATGACTGTCGCCCTGTTCTCTTTGATCTTCCTTATTACTCTGGGGATTAAAGCCAGAGGAGGAAAGGCGTAGGCCAAGTCCCTACCCCAAGTCTGTGAAAGAGCGTCCACTGCTAGGGGACTGTCTGCTGGACTTAGGGAAAGAAAGTCTCTGACCTGTTTGTTGCACCTGGTAGCAAAAGATCCACTTGAGGGGTTCCCCAGAGAGCTGTGATCTTGCGGAAAATTTTGGGATTTAACCGCCACTCCCCTTGCAAGATTGAATGACGGCTTAAAAAGTCTACTCTGAAATTTAGATCCCCTTTGATATGAACTGCAGATATTGTCTTTAGATGGGATTCTGCAAAAGATAGGACCTGAAAAGACAAATTCATAAGGGAAGTACTCCTCGTAGTTCCCTGTCTATTTATGACAGACACAGTGGTGGTATTACTGAGAAGATTTTAACATTGGTGCCCTTAATAGTCTCCTTGGCTGACTCAAGCACCCTATACACCGCCAACAGTTCTTTGAAATTAGAGGATTTGGTCAAAACCTCCTCTTCCCAGATACCTTACAAGTTTAAGTCATTTACATGAGCCCCCCAACCCCAAGAACTGGCATCAGTAGTGAGGACAACAGGGTCTTGATAAACCCAATCGACACCTTTAGAAAGGTTATCTCTAACTAACCACCAATCCAAAGAGGCCAGCACTTGAGGGGGCAATACAATGTGTCTATCCAGATCCTGTTGAGAACCATCCCAAGCCCCAAGGAGCTCTAACTGTAATGCTCGAGAATGGTAGTGGGCCCAGGGAACTGCTGGAATGGATGCTGTAAACAAACCTAAAACTGACATACCTTTCCTAATTGATATGCAGGGGGAACTAATAATCTCTCTAACTGAAGACATAATCTTTTCTATTTTGGCTGGAGGGAGAAAAGATTTTTGTACCAAGGAGTCAAACAAAATACCCAAAAAAACTTTCTGCTGAGAAGGAACATGGGATGATTTTTCCCAATTAATTAGCCAACCCAGCTTATGAAGGATATCAATAGTACGGGACAAAAAAACTTTTACTTTGACTTCTGATTCAGCTACCAAAAGAAAGTCATCCAGGTAGGGAATAAAAATTCCATCTCCCTCCCGAATATGGGCTGCCATTTCAGAAATAACCTTTCTAAAAACCCTAGGGGCCACAGCTATACCAAAAGGCAGAGCACAAAACTGTAAATGAAGCAACTGAGAATTAACAGAAACCGCAATCCTTAAATACTTTTGATAATCAGTATGAATAGGGACATGGAGATAAGCATCTTTTAAATCTAGAGACGACATAAAACAATCCTTAAACAAAAGGTCAACTGTGGATTTTATTGTCTCCATTTTGAAACGATTATAAATTAAATAACAATTCAGCGGTTTGAGATTAATAATCACCCTGAACGTACCATTTGGTTTTCCCACAAGGAAAAGGGTGGAATAAAACCCCGAACCTTGTTCCTGTGGGGGAACCGGAAGCAAAACGCCTATATCAATAAGGGATAAAACCTCTCCCTGTAATGAAGATTGACCTGAGGGACCTGTAGGGGGTTTAGTGACCAGAAACCGAGTAGGTGGCAAACTAATAAAATCTAGACGGAGACCGTCACGAATAGTCTGGATTAACCAAGAGCTGTTGGAAATTTTTTCTCACTCTGGAAAGAACATTTTCATTCTGCCACCTACTTGAAGATCCCGTCATTGGGATTCAGGCTTTTTGGAAGAGGTAGTTGGAGGATTAAACATAAATCCACTACCCTTCCGGGAAAACTTCCACTTATTAGAAGAGTCTCTATTTTTATTCTGATTACCTTTATTGTCTTTAAAGCGAAAAGGCCTATTCTGTCTAGGAGGCTGGGAAGATGGGAATCCCTTTTTCCTATCACCCGCTTTATCTAAGACATCAGAGAGAACTGAACCAAACAAAATTTTCCCTCACAGGGAATGGCACATAACTTACTTTTTGAACCACTTTCCCCTGACCAATTTTTAATCCAGAGGGCTCTTCTGGCAGAGTTAGTGAGTGCCGCCGATCTGGTGGAAAACCTAACAGAATCGGATGATGAATCTGCCAGAAAAGCAGAGGCCTTCTTAATTGTAGCTAATAAAGAAAGAGTCTGCTCCTTGGGCACGTCATTCTGGACACATGAGGATAACTGGTCGACCCACATAACCAAAGATCTTTCAACAGTGGTACCAGCGACTGAAGGCTTTAGAGTGGCCCCTGCAGTCTCCAAAGCCCTTTTAAGAAAAATGTCTGCTTTTCTGTCCATAGGGTCTTTTAAGGAACCTAAATCTTCAAACGGTAAATACCCCTTCCTGGAGACCTTAGATATAGCCACATCAATTTTAGGAGGGCGCTCCCAATACTTAGTCAGCCTCCGAAAAGGGGTATTTCCTTTTAATTGCCCTGGGAATAAATGTTTTCTTATCCGGGGACTCCCATTCCTTTTTTATCAGCTGAGAAATGGTCCTATGAACCGGAAAGACTCTGAGCTTTCTTTCTTCTAGGCCCTCGAACATGATATCCTGAATGGACCTCTGCTCTTTAACTTCCTCAAGCCCCTTGGTGGACCTAACCGCCTTAATTAATTGCTCGGAATCTTCCGAAAGAAAGAGAGGCTTTCCCGATAAGTCATCCTCCGATGAACGGGATTCATCCCCTGTAGGGAATATATAACTAGGACTACCTTCATAGTATAAAAACCAAAATAAACCAATATCAGTTAAAGTGAATACCTGAACCAGAATGCACAATCAAACCTTCTTCCTCCTCAACATCAATAGGAACAGAAGGGATCATATCTGGCTGCGGAGGGGTAAGAACCGGAAGAAACCCTTTAAAGGAGTAGTCCAGTGGTGACTCAGTGGTGAGCAACTTATCCCCTTTCATAAGGATAGGGGATAAGTTGCAGATCGCGGGGGGTCCGACCGCTGGGGCCCCCCACGATCTCCTGTACGGAGCCCCGACAGCCCGCGGGAAGGGGGCGTGTCGACCTCCGCACGAGGCGGCGGCCGACACGCCCCCTCAATACAACTCTATGGCAGAGTCGAAGCGCTGCCTTCGGCAATCTCCAGCTCTGCCATTGAGATGTATTGAGGGGGCGTGTCGGCTGCCGCCTCGTGCGGGGGTCGACACCCGCTATCTGGGCGGAAAGCCAGGGCCCCGTACAGAGAGATCGCAGGGGGCCCCAGCGTTCGGACCCCCCGCGATCTCAAACTTATCCCCTATCCTTAGGATAGGGGATAAGTTTTTCACCACTGGACTACCCCTTTAAGGGCAGACTCTATCTGGCTCTTAACCATGTCCTGCGTCTGCATAATCAAGGACGGGGATTCTAAAAAATTAACACAGGTATCTAAATACAGTAAACCCCTAAATATATATATATATATATATATATATATATATATATATATATATATATATACATATAGAATTTTAAAACAAAACACCTGCACCCACCTGTAGCAATGATTCTATCAATGCAGGCTGGAAAATTAGGCTTACGATAATCAGACGCTAGCGAAACTTTACACATAAGACATGCCTTATGCTTAACCTTCTTAACAACTTTCCTAGGAGTATCCTATAAAAATAGAAGGACAATAAGAAAGCTATGCCTAAAGAGCCATAACACTCACCCCTCCGCCAGGGACCGTACCGTGGACGCAGTTTTGGATTCCTCACGGTCCTGCTTGGAAGGAACATCCTTAGAGGAGCTCATCTTCCTGAAGCTTCTCCCTCCTGGAGGCACGCAGCTGCAGCTTTAGACCGGTGTCCCCTGTGCACTGGAGGCAGGGATGCAGAAAGGGATTCCCCTTTTTAAATCTGCTGCCCTGGAAGGCCCGGACCTCGGCGTCTGACGTCACGTCCGGCCGTCACGTGCAATCCTCTCCTCCCCAGTCGTCACTTGTCATGTGACTCTAATCCCCGCCTCCAGCAGGCCGCAGCCACGGAGCTCTCCAGCGAACGATGCCGGAGCTCCGGGACCCCCTCGTCCATGCTACATATGTCAGGATTCCTAGGTAAAGAATGCGCCAGCAAAATCTGTACTACAGATTCGCCGTGCGCACGGGGACGAGGAAGCAGAGGGAGAAGGGAGGCGGGCGGCGGCGCCGGTAACCGCTGCTGGGGGCACCAAGGAAAAACTCCCCACCAGGGAGCTAATGGAGGTCCAGAATACTCCCCAAACTAAGGGAGAAAGCCTCCTCTGGACCCCCCACCATCACAGCATCCACACCAGAGGCATGGATTATCTCCAGGCTTCCTACAGGAACAGGAAACCACTGAGGAAGGGAGGGAAGTGCATCCTTTTTATTCTCTGGGTTTCCTGTTCCTGGAGGAGAAGTCCGTCTCTCTGGTGGTGCTGTCGTGACGGGGTGGAAAAATCATAACTACATGCAGGAAAATGTATATGTTTAAAAAATGTCCTTCTTTTATTGTATAAAAAGTGACCATAAATACGCTATCTTGACATTTGGAACTTTTTTATGTGTACGCCATTGACCTTGTGGTGTAATTAATGATATATTTTTATAGTTCGGACATTTACGCATGCGGCGATGCCGCATATGTTTATTTTTATTTACATGTTTTTGTTTTATGGAAAAAGGGGGGTGACTCTGACTTTTATTAGGGACGGGGTTAAATCACATTTATTAAATTACAATCTCCCGGAGGCTCCGGGGTAATTGAATAAAACACAAACTGAGGGAAGAAAAACCCTCAGATAATATCCCCTATCTAGGATACCCCCACTTAAATCTAATTAGTGATTAAACTTTATTAAACTCTGTAGAGAGTGTGACCCAAATAATAACAAACTTATTTAAAAACACAGTGTGCTGCCAGTATTGTGCTGCTGCACTATTGTTATATATTGGAATGCATATAACTCCCTTTTTTCATATGTGGCATGCTGTGGATATGTCCATATCTTAACTGCTGTTAAGACATGGATATATCCACAGCATGCCACATATGAACAAAGGGAGTTATATGCATTCCAATATACAATAATAGTGCAGCAGCGCAATACTGGCAGCACACTGTGTTTTTAAATAAGTTTGTTATTATTTGGGTCACATATTCTACAGAGTTTAATAAAGTTTAATCACTAATTAGATTTAAGTGGGGGTATCCTAGATAGGGGATATTATCTTAGGGGTTTTCTTCCCTCAGTTTGTGTTTTATTAAATCACATTAATTAACACTTTTTTTTTTTACTTTTTTTTTGCAATGTTACAGCCCCCATAGGGGACTATAACATGCATTACACTGATTTCCTACACTGATGCATTAACATGGCATTGATCAGTGTTATCACCACTCGACTGCTCCTGCCTGGATCTCAAGCACGGAGCAGTCATTCAGCGATCAGGAGGCAGGTAGGGATCCTCCTCGTGTCCTGCAAGCTGTTCTGTGAAATCGCGGCGGTCCCGAACAGCCCGACTGAGCTGCCGGGATGGTCTCACTTCAGAAATGTGAAGGGTTAATACCTGGCATCACCGTGATAGGTGATGCCCGGTACTAACCGCGGGTTCCGGCCATTGATGGCTGCCGGGACCGACCTGATATGACGCGGGGTCACTGCGTGACCCCGCGTTATATCGCTGGATCCGGCACAGGACGTAAATATACGTCCTGTGTCGTTAAGGAGTTAAAGGCGTATACCAGGAAAAAAACTTTTCTATATATTAAACTGGCTCCAGGAGGTTAAGCAGATTTGTAAATTACTTCTATTAAAAATCTTAATCCTTCCAACAGTAATCAGCTGCTGAAGTTGAGTTATTTTCTGTCTGACAACAGTGATCTCTGCTGACACCTATGCTTGTCTCAGGAACTTTCCAGAGTAGGAGAAAATCCCCATAGCAAACCTCTAATGCTTCGGACAGTTCATGAAACAAGCAGAGGTGTCAGCAGAGAGCAATGTTGTCAGAAAGAAAAGAACAACTCAACTCCAGTAGCTGATAACTACTGGAAGGATTAAGATTTTTTAATAGAAGTAATTTGCAAATCTGTTTAACTTTCTGGAGCGAGTTTATATATAAAAAAAAAATCTTCCTGGAATACACCTTTAAAACAGTATCCCTTTCCTGATGTCGATACAAAAATAGGACCCATCTTGTTCTTAAATGGAACAAAAAAGGGACCTGCCTCATGTGTTCTGTTGTATCCTGTTTTAAAAGTAAACCCATTTCCCTCCCCATAAAAAAAAACTAAGCAAAAAACATGGTGTAAAGAACAATCTGCAAAAACACAGTGTGATCCTAGCCTAAGAAGGCTTTTTGCTTTTCTGTATGTTGGCTGGGAAGAGTCTTTTTCCAAATTGTCCTCCTGTAGATTAGGCTGTGCAAAATCTGCTGCACAGTGGGGAATATGCTGTGTATTCTCCTATGAGCAGACACACAGGGCTACCCGGGGGCAGCCCTGTGTGTGCATTGAGGTTTGGAGGCGGGCCCAGCATGCCAGCGTGACTGACTCATGGGCCCGATCCAAACCTCTCTGTGCACACATGCCTGCTGCCTGGTAGCCATGTGTGTCTGCTCATAGGAGAATATGCAGCGGATTTTAGGCAGCATGAAATACCCTTTGTATACACTATGTGTGATCCAACCCTTTAAGGGAATCCTGGATCACATCTTTATGATCTGAGCTACAGACACTGTCAAATAGGTAACAGGTCAACAATATAATACATCATTTTGTTAGCCTTGATGGATTTGCCACAACTTTCAACAAATTATGATTTTCTCCCCACACTCAAGTGTCAAGGAGGCAGGGGAAAGCTTCTGCAGTATTGCACAGAATTTGGAGACAAGTCCCAGTGCCTAGCATGTCAGTCAGTTAAACGGGACAGAAAGAGGAAGGGGACCGAGGAGGCAAGCGGTTCAGCCCCTTGAACCTGGGGGGAAAAATCATAATTATTTAAGTTGTGGCAGTCCCAGCAATGCTAACAAAGGTAGAATTTTTATTTTAATTTTTTTTATTCTAGATTGTGGTTCTAGGGATGCATGGTTATGCCTTGCAGTACTGGGGTCCTATGTTGAAATCCCACCAAAGGAAAATTATCTGACGAGTTTGTATGTTCTCCCCACACTCCAAAAAACATACTGATAGGTGAATTTAGATTCTGAGCACCAATAGGGACAGTGATCAATTTGAGTGTACAGCGCTGCAGAATCTGTGTGTCCTATATAAATAAAGAATTAATATTATTATATAAAGAATTATTATTTTTGTACCACATTAAAACTCAATGTGTTTTGATATTCCCTCTTATACTCCAAAAGGTAGTAGCATTAAAAAAAAACAATTTATGTGTTGTAAAAAATTATATGCACACCATTTTGAATGGGTTACTACTTTACCACTTTATTATTTCTTGAATTATAGGCCCAAATCCTGCAGCTATTGGCTCTCTAGTGCTTATGACATCACTTTTCTGCCATATAGAGTTATATATAGTTCACCCACCTAATTGGCAAATGTTGTAGTGTCCTCTCAGAATCTGCTGTTGTGCAGACAAACTATTGTGTGGATATCATCTTAAAGGGGTTATCCAGGAAAAAACTTTTTTATATATATATCAACTGGCTCTAGAAAGTTAAACAGATTTGTAAATTACTTCTATTAAAAAATCTTAATCCTTTCAGTACTTATGAGCTTCTGATGTTAAGGTTGTTCTTTTCTGTCTAAGTGCTCTCTGATGACACATGTCTCGGGAACCGCTCAGTTTAGAAGCAAATCCCCATAGCAAACCTCTTCTAAACTGGGCGGTTCCCGAGACACGTGTCATCAGAGAGCACTTAGACAGAAAAGAACAACCTTAACTTCAGAAGCTCATAAGTATTGAAAGGATTAAGATTTTTTAATAGAAGTAATTTACAAATCTGTTTAACTTTCTGGAGCCAGTTGATATATATATATAAAAAAGTTTTTTCCTGGATAACCCCTTAAGTATTATGGAGAATCCTAGATGCAGACATTGAGTCTATAATTTTGCCGCTGGGGACCCCTGCGATCTCTTCTGCAGCCCCTAGTCATCTGCAGCACGGAGCCGAAGTTTGTGTTGACATTTTTTTTTCCGTTACAGGCTTGATCCTGGATGAAGTTGTTAAAGAGGCCAATCCAAGTGTGCTCCTGGAATTGGGCACCTATTTTGGCTACTCTTCAGTTCGCACTGCCCGACTTTTAAAGCCTGGAGCACTCCTATTCACTGTGGAATTTAACCCAGTATTTGCCGCTCTCGCCAAACAGATTATAGAATTTGCAGGTGTTAATGACAAGGTATTTTTTTTTAAAATAAGATTCAATGTGCTTTGTTTTTCTAGCCATTATGGCCCAGATTTATTAAACTGTGTGTGAGAAAAAATAAAGTGATTTTTCCCTCAGCAACCAATCACAGCTCAGCTTACGAGATCTGGTAAAGTGAAAGCTGAGCTGTGATTGGTTCTTTTGGAAAAAAATCACTTTTTTTTTTCTTTCGCACAGTTTGATAAATCAGGGTCTAATGATGGAGAGTCATCAAAACTTGTGCAGAGGAAAAGTCGACTAGTTGCCCATAGCAACCAATCAGATTGCTTCTTTAATTTTTAAATTAAAAAATTAAAATTAAAAATAAAAGAAGCAATCTGATTGGTTGCTATGGGCAACTGGTAAACTTGTCCTCTACACAAGTATTTATGAATCTCTCCCAATGTCCCTATTTATATTTACATATAGCAAATAGGCTTTCATGCATAACAGCTGCTGAAATTTAGCATGTGATCAGATTGCAGCTTTCTTTTCTAGTTACGGGTATAAAATAACACAATGTCCAGCACGACGTCTTATTAAAGGCCCCTCTGTATTCCATAAGATAAAAATCACATCTAGACAAACCCTTTCAAAAAACGTACTCTTTACAGGCCACATGCATAGCTTCTACCATAGGTTTGTGCAGAGCCAAAAGAAGGAAGTAGGTCCCTACTCCAGAACTGCTGGATTATTGTCCCGTGTCTTGCAGTAGCAGCAATGCATCAGGAGCAGAAAAATCTTTAATAGGAAAGTGGCAGTGATACCTGCAGTCTGCTTGTTGCTAGTTGGAACATTCTATTAGGGAGGGGTGGTGGCATCACAGCTGTAATGTATAATTGTGTCCAGTAGGTGAGAACTAATGGAGAACTCTAGCCTATCGCAGCGTATGAGCAGACACACAGGACTAACCAATGGCAGCCCTGTGTGTGCATTGAGGTTTGGAGGCAGGCCTGTGCGTCCCAGTCATGTCGGCCCACTAGCTCTGCCTCCAAACCTCACTGCACACACAGAGCTGCCGTGGGTAGTTCTATGTGTCTGCTCATAGGGGGAATATCCAGTGTTTTTATCGCTGCGCAACGTGAAATATGTTGCGTATACTCTACATATGACCCTACCCTTAGGGTGTATTTACACATACAGTATCCGGCTCATATTTGATGTGCAGGATTTGAAGCTGTGTTTAATGTATTAGTTTACATTGAATTCTGCAGCTTCAAATGCCATGCATCAAATATGGTTGTAAAAGTTGGAAAAAATTCTACATAATTATGGCCAATAGTATGTAGAAACATAACCATATATTTTTGACACATAGTGTAGTTCAAGCTGTTGCTATGCAAGCTGGAGGAAAACACAGTTAAATTCCTTATAAGTGCCAGTATGGCTAAAGGAAGTAGACAAATTCCTGCATGATTTTGGAATAAATCCCCCTAGTCAGTTTGACTGTATTTACATCACGTGAGAGCCTTCTATACAAACAGATGCAAACAAGAAAAACATGCTGTGTATAGAACTTTAATGGGTTAGCAGGAAAAACGGGGCATTGATATACATCAGACTGACTGTCCACGGCATGCTGCAAGTAGAAAAACACTATTTCAAGCACATCTATATATCTCAATGGGGGATATTTATCAGAGGATTTAGACTGTTTTTTCCTGTCTAAATTTGTCGTACAGAAAGTCGCAGTCTAAATATGTGCGACTTTTCTGCGACTTTTGCTCTAGAGGATTTTTAGAACATGATACATGCTAGTCTATTTTAGACGGAAACGCATTGGAAAATGCATTGGTGCTGAATTTATCAAAAGCGACTTTTCAGTGACAAGTCTCATCGGCTGAAAGTACGCCGAAATGTCAGACCATACTGGAGCAGGTTTAAATACAGTCTATAGCATAGATCCCAAAGTCAGTGCACAGAAGAGCCTTGTGCCTTTTGATAAATTAGGCGCACAATAGACCAGCCAAACACTCTGTAGTTTGGTCTATATTGATGTGGGAAATGGACAACTTTGATAAATCTCCCCCAATGTGTGTATGTGTGTGTCTATGTATGTGTGTATGTTCCAGCATCACATCCAAACAGATAAAGATATTAACATGAAACTTGGTACACATGTTACGAATATGTCAACAACAAACATAGGATAGGTGATTTAACCCTTACTCACTTCCATTTGCCAGGGGCGGGGTTTATGTTTAAAGTCCCATACTAGTCAATGGGAAATATATGTTACTGCATAACTTCCAAACAGCTAGAGATATTTCGATAATACTTGGTCACATGTTACTTATATGTCCACTTAAAATATAGGATAGTTAATTTAACCCTTAACTACCCCCATTTGTGATGGTCGGGTTTTTGTTTAAAGTCCCATGCAAATCAATGGGAAATGTATGTTCCGTAAGGCTGGACATATTTCAATACCTGGTACACATATTATGGGTCGGGATGGGAGGTCGAGATAGGAGAACGGGATATGAGGACGGGATAGGAGGTTGAGATATGAGGACAGTATAGGAGGTAGAGATAGGAGGACGGGATAGGAAGTCGGGATAGGAGGTCAAGATAGGAGGTCGAGATATGAGAACGGGATAGGAGGTCGGGATAAGAGGAAGGGATAGGAGGTCGGGATAGGAGGTCGAGATAGGAGGATGGGATATGAGGACAGGATATGAGACTAGAGATAGAAGGTCGGGATAGGAGGACGGGATAGGAGTTCGGGATATGGCAACAATATATGAGGACAGGATATAAAGTCAGAAGCTTCCTCCTTTGTTTATTCTCCTCCCCAACAAGGATTAGGAAGGAAAAACCGGGCAACGCCGGGTACTCGGCTAGTTTAACTATAAAAAGTCATCTATTCATGTTTTTTTCCAGGTGCAAATATTAGAAGGAGATACAAAAGACATTATCCCCCATTTGAAGAAGAAATATGAGGTGGACACACTGGACTTTGTGTTTGTGGACCACTGGAAGGACAAATACAAGGGTGACACTATCCTTTTGGAGGTAAGTGTATTGCACTGTATTGCTGCAAAGGGAACATGTATACTTAGGCATAGCTGTATAGTAATGCATACAGATGTGTTGTGCCCGTTTACTCTGTCTATGCAGTGCATATATTGCTATGAGGATGTGCATATAGAAATAAACTCTACATGCTGCCACAGTATAGCATAAATAAATGTATGCAAGGACCTTCATAGATGGCTATTGACAAAGGACAAATGCCAAGAGCAGGGGGACCCTGTGCAAAAAGGCATATTTGCTCCATAATATACAACTGTTTATTTGACACACGTCATGTCCACTCCTGAGCTTAGTTGCAATGTCAAAGTAGATTACCTGAATGAAACACATTTATGATGCCACAGCAGATTACCTATTAAACACATTTGTGTTTAAAGGGGTACCCCGCTGCCCCAGTCTTTGGAACATTTTGTTTCGAACACTTTTGTTCCCCCGCCGCCCGCACCCAGCATTCTAAACGAACGCCGGGTACTGCACAGAGATCACGAGAGTCCTTTGGATAGGGGATAAGATGTCTAGGGGAAGAGTATCCCTTTAAGTAGATGTCACAGAAGCTGACAACCATTTACTTGACTGAAACCTTTTGTTTTGTCTCAGCCCACTTGTGATGTCACAACATTTTACCTTACATAAACACAGTTGTATGGTCACAGCAGCTTACCTTACGGAAACTTACTTGTTGTCACAGGAGGTTACCTGGCAGTCGTGATGTCATAGCTGCTCACTCGCGCTACTCTATCATCAGGACTTCTACAAAAGTTAGAAAAATGTAGTCTGTTTATAGGTTCACTTCCCCTTTGTTCTAGTGAACAGTGGGGGTCTAAACAAATGTCCCCAACAACCACAGAATTTAGCTTAACTCTGATGTGTCATCAGTCAATTGAAGCCAGAGCTATACTTTACATATACTAGACTTGCTTAAAGGAGTATTCTCATAACTTGCAGATTTATGGGTGTCGGACCTCTGGGACTCCAGCTAATCCCGAGAGAGCTGCATTTGCATGGCCACTGCTCCATTGTTTGTAAATCCCATAGAAAATAAATGGAGCAGTGGCCACGCATAACTTGCCAATTCTCAACTGAACTTAAATGAGAAATGCTTAGATTGGGAATGGTAGTTGTAATATTTTTACATAAAGCACCTTCTTTAACCAGGTTCTAAATATAAAGTCTTATTTGGTTTAAGAATGAGCAACAGCAATTCTTGTATCAGGAGCAGAATTGTATGGGGGGGGGCATAGACCTTGAGCCAGTAGTGACACACTGTGTCCATATAGAGATATAAAGTACCTAAAAAGTAGTTGTTGCTGCCACTTTTGAACCTTCATAGCAACTGAACTGCATATTTAAATAGACAACTGTGTATCAATGCCAATTTTCTGTGTGTTATAATGTTGCCTACTCCAATCTTACTTATTGTTTACACGCGTATCTGTCGATGTGTCTTATTTCTGTATAATGGCAGACCATACCCCAGGGGTGTGGAAAAAAAAAATACTTGTCCAAGGGACTAAAACGGAGCACAATCTACTTGTCCCTCATGACATCCACTTGTCCTGGTACACAAAATAATTTTAACCAAAATATAATGTAAATAAGGTCTTTATTGTTTATTTAGTTTTTGTACTTTTGTTTTTTTTTCCTCCTCGCCCTATAATAACCATCTACAGACCTATATGGGGCTTGTTTTTTGTGGGGTTTTTTTTGTACTTTGTAATGACACCTTTTATTTTTCCATAACATATATGTTCCGAAACAAAAAAAAGATCGCTTTATACTTCACTTTTTCTGGGATATGATATGAAAAAAGCAATTCTAAGTATGTTTTTTTTTTTTTTTTTACGTTAACGCCATTGACTGTATGGGATATATAGTTTAATAGTTTTGACAATTATGCACGAGTCAATACCAAATAGGGTTATTTTTATCATCTCCACATGTTTTTATATGAAAAATGTGAAAAGAGGGTGGTGTAAAATTTTAATATGGAAAGGGTTGATGTATGTGTGTGTTAAAAAAAAATTTCTTTACACTTTATTAGTCCCTTAGGGGACTTAAAGAAGGAAGCAATAGATTCCTCATACAGATCAATGAAGTTCCATCTTTACTCATTTAGTTGAGCCTGCACCAGGCAGGCTTAATCAAATGCAGATCCACAGAGCCATAGGATGAGAGGTAAGCCCTCCGGCTACCTCCATAGTGGATCAACCCCCTGCAATTTCATTTCGGGGGGGGGGGGGGGGAAATCCTCCCCCACTAGCAATCCACCCCCACTAGCAATCCACCCCCACTAGACCACTAGGGATGGTTATGAGATCCCTTTAGATCCCCATACAGCGGAGATCTAAAGGGTCGCCGCATGCCGACTATTAGCGGCGGCCCCCAGCTACAGCAATCAGCTGGGGGCTCTGGGTATGGAGCGGATTTGATAAAGGAGCCCGCTCTGTACACCCTGAGCGCTGGCATCTCAAAATTAGTGATCCAGTATACGGACTGCATCCGTTCTATACCTCACACCGGCCCTGCTTGCCCGATGAAGGGCTATACGCATGAAAAATTTACCTGCCTGGCGCCCGGAACTGCATGTCCCGGGCGTCGGGTGATAGGATTTCCACATCCCTGACATAGCAATGACAATTGTATGCCTTTTACCCTAATGTTTCTCAGTTGTTAACAACAGATTTTCAATTGTTACCACACTAGATATTTAACCCCTTAACGACCACGGACGTATATTTACGTCCGTGGCCAGCTCCCGCGATATAGCGTGGGGTCACACGGTAACCGCATGTCATATCTGGTCGGTCCCAGCATGTAACTGAAGCTGGGACCCGGGGCTAATAGCGCGCAGCAGCGACCGCGGTGCCCCACGCTATTAACCCTTTAGACACGTCATTCAAAGTTGAAAGCCGTGTCTAAAATGAAAGTAAAAGCTTTCCGGCTGCTCAGTGGGGCTGATTGGGAACACCGCAGTGAAAATGCGGTGTCCCGATCAGCGGGGATGCTAGCAGAGGGTCACTTACCTTCCTCCGGCGCGTCCGATCGGCGATTGATTGCTCCAAGCCTGAGATCCAGGCTTGAGCAATCGACCGCCGATAACACTGATCAATGCAAAGCTATGGCTTTGCAGTGAACAGTGCTGGCAATCAGTGTATGCAATGTTATAGCCCCTATAACATTATAGGCTATAACATCGCAAAAAAAAAAGTGCACAAAAAAAAAAGTTAATAAATGTGATTTAACCCTTTCCCTAAGAAAAGTCCAAATCACCAGCCTTTTCCCATAACAAAAAAAAGTTAAAATAAATATAAACATATGTGGCATCGCCACGTGCGTAAATGTCCGAACTATAAAAAAAAAAATATATATATATGTCATTAATTAAACTGCAGTGTCAATGGCGTACACGCAAAAAAAATTCCAAAGTCCAAAATAGCGTATTTTTGGTCACTTTTTGTATTTATAAAAAGCGATCAAAAAGTTTGATCAAAACCAAAATGGTACTGATAACTTCAGATCACGGCACAAAAAATGATCACACATACCGCCTCATATGCGGAAAAATAAAAAAGTTATAGGGGGTCATAAGATGACAATTTTAAACGTATAAAATATAAGCCACCATATGGATTTTTAGGTGCAAAATTGAAAGGGTTATGATTTTTAAAAGGTGAGGAGGAAAAAACAAAAGTGCAAAAAACGGAAAAAAAATCCTGGTCCTTAAGTGACAAACAAGGACAAACAACGGACTTGGATGGTCTGTTGCACAACGGGACCTGACAAGTTCAATTGACTTTGAATGAGGTCTGTCAGGTGTCTAATGTTTCGCAGGAGTTGAGACGAAAAAAAAAATCTGGACATGCAGGATTTATTTCTCCCCTCAACTCCCATAATATGAACGGACTCAGCTAGCGGAGCTGCCCAAAACAGAGCTCAACGCTGATGTGAACCCGGCCTAAGCTCTTTTATATCTTAGACTTGGATGCCTTATATGCTTTTAGTGATTTCACTAACGTTGTTTCTTCTTCTCCCCGCAGAAGTGTAACCTGCTTAGAAAGGGTTCCGTTATTCTAGCAGACAACGTCATTGTTCCAGGTGCCCCAGACTTTCTTGAATATGTTCGTACCTGTGGGCGATATGACTGCACAAACTATCCGTCATTTCTGGAGTACATGCCTGAACAAGATGCTCTAGAAAAAGCAGTATTTAGAGGATAGACATTATTTTACTCTTATAGGGCTTGTTACAGCTCTGTCAACAAAGTCATTACAAAGTGCCCTCAAAAAGTTCAGTGGTTTACAGTGCAGTATTGGTTTTCTCTCTTATATAACTAGAAAAGGTCAGTACTATGACTGATGCAGTGATTTTAAGATCACTGATTTAGATGCAATATCCCACTTTTTCTGTTACCACTAGTTACTACAAAATACATTGATCCTTAGATACAGCTTATAATATAGCCCAGATCTGCATTCACACTTCTTCATCCACCAGAGCTGAATCTTGATCATCTTAATGTCTGCCGCAGGGTCAATCATATATTAAAGTAAAGGAACTGTTCTGACCTCTTCAGCCCAGTTCCAGTGCACCATTTGCTGTATTGTATGCATACATATCAGAGGTGCATTTAGTAGCATTTCAGGTTTTTTTTAGTACATCAAAACCAAAGCTCAATGCTGTTTAAATAGAATGACATCCTGACATACTTTTTTTTATGTGTGGCTGCCACTAAAGTCTTAGATTTTAGTAAGACCAACCAACTATCTTATGTGTATGGGCTACCCTACACTTCCCTAAAAGATGATGGCTGAGGAAAGGAGAATCAGACACATTGAATTTCAAAGCCCAAACCTTTGTCCTCCCTTTAAGATGAGCCACTGCCAGAGATGTCTGACAATGTCTAAAGACCTGTGGGCTGTTTAACCATATCCGCCACCATCCTAGATCCCAGATATATAATAAGTGTAAGGCCTATGTACAAATGTGCTATGTAGTACATTTAATAAATTGTCAATGAGTATAAAAACCCTAAGTTTGTGTTATCCTGAGAGTGAACAAGAGGGAGTGGGACAGCAGGGGGGCTTACATAATGTCCACTTCTCAGTAATCTGATAAAAAAAAATTGAGATGCTTAGGCTATGTTCACACATCGGAATGTCCACACGGAAAATCTCTGTGCGGACATTCAGCAGACATCGGCATATCATGCCGGCACTAGGACACAGGAATGCGCCATCTCATAGACGGCAATGCATTCCGTGTGGAGTCCACAGAAAGAATGGAGCGGTTCATTCTTTCTGCGGGCACAGAAATTCTGCTGTGTGCACAGCACAGCAGAATCCCATTGAATACAATGCTGCTGCGGAATCTCTGTGCGGAATTCGGCACGGAAATTCCATCGTGTGAACATAGCTTTAGTTTGGAGCATAATCACACAAAATGTATCAATCTGGTGCATGCTACATAATGTAAAACTTGTCGACACACAATCTACTATTTTGTGCTACCATATGTTTACGCTAGTATTTTGCTCCAAAAATGTCAATACTAGTTTGTAAAACCTTGAAACCTAAAATTTTATGTATATGTATCCACTGCTGGAATAAAAAAAATCCATATGCAGCCAGGTCAGGGACTGCCATGAATGCTAAATTAGAGTATGTTCACACTTGGTTGATTTGGTAATAAAGTTTACAGAAATGTTTGCAAGAAATCTGCCACATGTGAATACAAACACAAACCACTTACACATGCCATTGCCTTTACGATAAGAGATTATGTGAAAAAGAAGTTACACTTGTGATGTGTGGTCACATTATGAAGGGGGTAGTAGATGTGGCATTGCTAGCACCTGGCAGTAGAGATATATGACCTGGGTCTCTTGGTACCAGCAATCATCACCTTCAATTATATCTGTGCCCCCCTAACTCTACCACCAAGGCCCCATGGTATCTTCTACCAGAAAACCTGTAGATAATGGAATCCCTTATATCTTAATTGTAACCTGATGTGAAATTAAATGTTGACCACATCTTCTAATTAGGTTTTCTGAGCTGTCCAATAATAATGCTTACTATTTAGGGCAGTGTTTCCCAACCAGGCTGCCTCCAGCTGTTGCAAAACTACAACTCTCAGCATGCCTGGACAGCCTTCGGCTGTCCAAGCATGCTGAGAGTTGTAGTTTTACCGCAGCTGGAGGCAGCCTGGTTGGGAAACCTTGATCTAGAGGATCAGGCATTGGTTTAGTTTTTATATTTTTATATTTTTTAAACAAAGAAAAATCTGCAAAACACACTGGATCTAGAACGTCAGATGATGGACAGAATACTATTAATGGAAACATTCTTGAACCTCTTTAGTTCGCTAATGCATTGTCCCCAACAAATGGTGAATATTTGTAACCCCTTTTACCTGGAATCATTATAGCCAATAAACCAATAAAGCTGTTTCTACAACTCAATGTTTATGTATTTTTTTATGTATCACAAATTCATACAAATTTGGTACAAAACTGTTTGATTTAGCAGAATTACTAAATGTTTGGTGCTTTGAGGGGTTATTTTGTATTTCCCGGTCGCCATGACAGCACCACTTGAGAGAGGGACTCCGCCCCTATGGACAGGAAACCTGAGGATAAAAAGAAGAGCCCTCCTCCTCGGCCTCAGTGTGTTTCCTGTTCCTAAGGAAGCCTGATGAGGCAGGGGTCCCTGTCTCAGGTTGTGGACTAGTGCTGAGGGCGCGTCGGAGCTCTAGGTTATAATCCCCCGTAGTCTCGGGGGTATGCGCACCTGACTATCTCCCTAGTCTGGGAGTTCTTGTCGGTCTGGCTCCACTCTGCCCCGTCCGTACCTGAGCTCAGCTGGGGTCCGGTACGGGTACGGGCGGGCGGCGGTAGAGTGTTGCATGCGAGTCTACACGCACGCGCAAAGGTTAATGGAGGAGGACGCCGGCCAAATCTACGTCCTCGGTAGCCAGCTTACTGAGTGAGTGTATCCATTTCATTTCAATGCACTTTTTTGTAATGTTTGGTTTGGTTTGGTTTACTTTTTAGGGGGATGTACCTAAAAAGTTGTCTAAGAAAACCAAACCAAGAATTGTAATACATGTAAATCTAAGCTACCACAGGGTCATGAGAAAATGACTTACCCTTCTTGTATAGCCAAGGTCTTTTCAGCCGAAGTACCTTTCTTAATGTTCAGATTAGAGATTCAGAAGTCTGTCAGGAGTGCTTTAAATTGTACTCCAGCTCCTACTTCGGCTTCTATTCCTGCAAACTCCTTGTCCACAGTTGTGCAGCTAACTGGGTCGGAGGAGGAAGGTATTGTGATTGAATCAGCTAATTCTGAGGGAGATTCTTCCCCGGATGAAGATTCCACATCTGGAAGACCCTTTTTTCAGTTCGAAGATACAGATAACCTAATTAAAAATGTTTGTCTAGCTGTGAATATTGAAGACATTAAGGAAGAAAAAACAATTCAAGACATCATGTTTGAAGGGTTAGAGCCTAGAAAACGCAGAACATTTCCCGTCCATAAATCCCAATCAGCCCTAGTTAACCCCTTAAGGACACAGCCCATTTTCACCTCTAGGACGCAGCCCTTTTTTGCACATCTGACCACTGTCACTTTAAACATTAATAACTCTGGAATGCTTTTACTTATCAATCTGATTCCGATTGTTTTTTCGTGACATATTCTACGTTAACATAGTGGTAAATTTTTGTGGTAACTTGCATCCTTTCTTGGTGAAAAATCCCCAAATTTGATGAAAAAATTTAAAATTTAGCATTTTTCTAACTTTGAAGCTCTCTGCTTGTAAGGAAAATGGATATTCCAAAATTTTTTTTTGGGATTCACATATACAATATGTCTACTTTATATTTTCATCATAAAATTGACATGTTTTTACTATTGGAAGACATCAGAGGGCTTCAAAGTTCAGCAGAAATTTTTACAATTTTTCACAAAATTTTCAAACTCGCTATTTTTCATGGACCAGTTCAGGTTTGAAGTGGATTTGAAGGGTCTTCATATTAGAAATACCCCATAAATGACCCCATTACAAAAACTGCACCCCCCAAAGTATTCAAAATGACATTCAGTAAGTGTTTTAACCCTTTAGGTGTTTCACAGGAAAAGCAGCAAAGTGAAGGAGAAAATTCCAAATCTTCATTTTTTACACTTGCATGTTCTTGTAGACCCAATTTTTGAATTTTTACAAGGGGTAAAAGGATAAAATTTATACTTTAATTTGTAGCCCAATTTCTCTCGAGTAAGCACATACCTCATATGTCTATGTAAATTGTTCGGCGGGCGCAGTAGAGGGCTCAGAAGCGAAGGAGCGACAAGGGGATTTTGGAGAGTACGTTTTTCAGATTTTTTTTTTCCGGGGGCATGTTGCATTTAGGAAGCCCCTATGGTGCCAAAACAGCAAAAAAAAAACACATGGCATACCATTTTGGAAACTAGACCCCTTGAGGAACGTAACAAGGAATTAAGTGATCCTTAATACCCCACAGGTGTTTCATGACTTTTGCATATGTAAAAATGTGTGTTTCCCCCCAAATTTCACATTTTTGCAAGGGTTAATAGCAGAAAATACCCCCCAAAATGTGTAACCCCATCTCTTCTGAGTATGGAGGTACCCCATAAGTTGACCTGAAGTGCACTACGGGCGAACTACAATGCTCAGAAGAGAAGGAGTCATATTTTGGCTTTTTGAGAGCAAATTTTGCTCGGGGGGCATGTCGCATTTAGGAAGCCCCTATGGTTCACAGACCCCTGTTTCAAAGATCTGTCAGACACCTGTGGGGTGTAAAAGCTCACTGTACCCCTTATTACATTCCGTGAGGGGTGTAGTTTCCAAAATGGGGTCACATGTGGGTATTTATTGTTTTGCACTTATGTCAGAACCGCTGTAAAATCAGCCACCCCTGTGCAAATCACCAATTTAGACCTCAAATTTACATGGTGCACACTCCCTTCTGAGCCTTGTTGTGCGTCCGCAGAACACTTTGTGCCCACATATGGGGTATCTCCGTACTCAGGAGAAATTGCGTTACAAATTTTGGAGGCTTTTTTTCTTTTACCGCTTATGAAATTTAAAAGTATGGGGCAACACCAGTATGTTAGTGTACAAAAATGTTTTTTTTTTACACTAACATGCTGGTGTAGACCCCAACTTTACCTTTTCATAAGGGGTAAAAGGAGAAAAAGCCCCCCAAAATTTGTTAGGCAATTTCTCCCGAGTACGGCGATACCCCATATGTGGCCCTAAACTGTTGCCTTGAAATACGACAGGGCTCCAAAGTGAGAGCGCCATTTGCCATGAGGCCTAAATTAGGGATTTGCATAGGGGTGGACATAGGGGTATTCTAAGCCAGTGATTCCCAAACAGGGTGCCTCCAGCTGTTGCTAAACTCCCAGCATGCTTGGACAGTCAATGGCTGTCCGGAAATGCTGGGAGTTTTTGTTTTGCAACAGCTGGAGGCTCCGTTTTGGAAACACTGCTGAAGGATACGTTTTTCATTTTTATTGGGGGGGAAGGGGGGGGGTGGTGGGGGGGGTGTACGTGTACGTGTGTATATGTAGTGTTTTACTCTTTATTTTATGTTGAAGCATGGAACTCACTGTAATCCGCCGCCAGTGTGAATGTAACCTGTACATTCACATGGGAGGGGGGGGGGGGGGGGGGGCAAAACTACAACTCCCAGCATGCACTGACAGAACGTGCATGCTGGGAGTTGTAGTTTTGCAACAGCTGGAGGCACACTGGTTGGAAAATACTGAGTTAGGTAATAGAACCTATTACCTAACTCGGTATTTCCCAACAAGTGTGCCTCCAGCTGTTGCAGAACTACAACTCTCAGCATGTACTGATTGTCAAAGGGAATGCTGGGAGATGTAGTTATGCAACAGCTGGAGGCACGCAAGTACAACTCCCAGCATGCCGAGACAGCCATTTGCTGTTCCTGAATGCTGGGAGTTGTAGTTTTGCAAGATTTAGAGGGGTTCAGGCTGGAGATCACTGACAGTGGTCTCTAAACTGTGGCCCTTCAGATGTTGCAAAACTACAAATCTCAGCATGCTAAGACAGCAAACTGCTGCCTGGGCATGCTGGGAGTTGTAGTTTTGTAACATCTGGAGGGCTACAGTTTAGAGACCACTGTCAGTGATCTCTAGCCTGAACCCCTCTAAATCTTGCAAAACTACAACTCCCAGCATGCCAACACAGCAAACAGCTGTCAAGGCATGGTGGGAGTTGTAGTTTTGCAACATCTGGAGGGCCACAGTTTAGAGACCACTCTCCAAACTGTTGCCCTGCAGATGTTGCTAGGCAACAGACTCCCGGACACGCGGCGCCATACTCTCCTCCACCGCCGCCATGATCACAGCCGCCGCCGTCATCTGGAGCTCCGCCGCCGGGTAAGTGACCGCCGCCGCCGCTACTACACGGTTCCCCCGGTGCCCGGACACGGATGGGTGGGCATAGCGGGGGGAACCGAACTTTAACCCCCCCGCCCCCAGTCTGCTATTGGTCGGTCGCTCCGCCGATCAATAGCAGGGATAGGAGGGGTGGCACCCCTGCCACCTCACTCCTATCTCTTCAAGGGGGATCGAGGGTGTCTTGGACACCCTCGATCCCCCTTATTTTATCACGGCGCCGCCGTTGGTGGGCAGAGCGCTCCCACTGCAAACACCATAGATGCCGTGATCAGAACTGATCACGGCATCTATGGGGTTAATGCTGCCGGGACCGGCGCGATCGCGGCCCCGGCAGCTGCGGTGGGACTCCGGCTGTGATTGACAGCTGAGTCCCACCCGCGATCTCCTGCGCTGCCCGCGGCAGAGCAGGAGATCGCTTGGACGTATGCATACGTCCATTTGCGCGAACGTGTAGTTCGCCTGGACGTATGCGTACGTCCAATAGCGGGAAGGGGTTAAAAAAGAATGTGAAAATCCAGAAAAAAAGGTTTTTCTTCCCAGGTCATTAAAAAGAAAATACCCGTTTGACAATACAGAATTGGCGGAATGGGAAAAAATACCAAATATAAATGTGGCCATTTTTAGAATTTCTAGGAGGGGTGCCCTGCCTTTAGAAGATCTGGGCGTCTTACGTGATCCCATGGATAAAAAGTCTGAGACTTTCCTACGTAGAACCTGGGAGGCCGCTACCTCCTCCTTTTAAGCCCAATATAGCATCCTCTTGGGTTGCTCGCTCTTTAATTCTTTGGTTAGACCAGTTGTCATCCGATATCCAGAATCAGGTCCCACATGAAGAACTGTTAAATTCTATTCCGCTAATTAAAATATCAGCGGCTTTTCTGGCAGACGCATCATCGGATGCACTTAGGCTATCTGCCAGAACAGCTGCTCTATCTAACTCTGCACGCAGAGCCTTATGGCTCAAGACCTGGCGTGGGGACATTACCTCAAAAAATAAGTTGTGTGCCCTCCCTTGTGAGGGGAAATTATTGTTCGGGCCAGTATTGGCTGATATTTTGGAGAAAGCTGGGGATAGAAAAAAGATCTTTCCCTACTCTTCTTACAGACCCAAGCGTTTTTTCCCCACCATGAGATCCAGAGGGCAGGGGCGCAGAGCAGATGATTCCCAGAGGTGGCGCTTTCCCAAAAAGTCTAACGGTTACATGTTTAACCAAGCCTCCACCAGCTCCAGAAAATCTGGTCAGCAATGACAGTCTGGGGCGAGTTGGGGGCAGGCTGAGAAGCTTTGTGGCAGAATGGGAAAAGATCTCAAACAACACCTGGGTATTAAATACCCTAAGAGAAGGTCTCCGCCTCAAGTTTCTCAGTCTCCCTCCAACTCGCCTAAAACTAACTTCAAGTCACTCAGGTCCTTCAGGATTAGGGACTCTTCAAAAAGAGGTTCTTTCCCTATTAGAAAATCAGGTTCTTGTTCCCGTACCTCAGGCAGAGGTGGGGTTGAGCTTTTATTCTACCCTTTTTTTGGTAAAAAAAAAGTCTGACAACACTTACCATACAATCATAAATTTAAAGCCCCTAAATCAATATCTTGTGTACAAAAAATTCAAAATGGAAACAATAAAGTCAACAATAAATCTGTTAACAAAAGATTGTTTCATGGTCTCAATAGACCTAAAGGATGCGTACCTTCACATGCCCATTCATCCAGACCATCAAAAATACTTACGCTTGGCCATAAATCTAAATTCAAAATTAACACACCTACAGTTCAGGGCCTTGCCTTTCGGTACAGCGGTGGCCCCCAGAGTTTTCACAAAAATAATTTCCGAAATGGCAACGCACATCCGGGAAGGCGTAGGCTTATTCGTCCCTTATTTAGACGATTTTCTATTAGTTGGAACAACTAAAATAATTCTTAGACCACACATTAGCCATCTTAAAGAAACTGGGTTGGATTGTAAATTGGGAAAAATCTTTCCTGGTTCCAGAAAAGAAAAAAAAGTCTTTCTGGGTGTGATTCTAGATTCACAACAGCAGAAATCCTTCCTCCCACAACAAAAAATCAAAAAAATTCAGAATACAGTAAGAGAGGTACTAGCTTGTCAGTCAATCTCCATAAGAAAAGGGATGTCGTTATCAGGTCTGTTCACGGCAGCCATTCAGGCAGTACCTTGGGCACAGTTCCATTCAAGGACCTTGCAAAAAGATCTCAGCTGTTAGGAGGGGTCAGTGGAAAGCCTAGACAGGATGTTTCCACTGTCTCAAGAAACAAAAAATTTTCTTCTCTGGTGGTTGGTAGAAAACAATCTAAACAGAGGTCTAGACTGAGTCTTGGAAGATCCAAGAATCATCACAACGGACGCAAGCCCTTGGGGTTGGGGTGCCCATATAAGGGACTTGAATTTGCAAGACCATTGGGATCAGCAAGAATCTTTCCTCTCCTCAAATTCAAAGGAACGTTTGGCGGTATATTATTCTCTACAGGGGGCAAAACATCTTCTCCACCAAGAAAATGTAAAAATCTTCTCAGACAATACAACCACAGTTGCAATCTTAAACTGACAAGGGACCACAAGAAGCGAGTCTCTCATGCAAATTGGAGCAACATTTTTTTGTTTTGCAGAACAATATCTACATTCTTTAACTGCCATGCATTTAAAAGCATCCCTAAATTCAAAGGCAGACTTCCTAAGCCGCCAACAGCTTCATCAAGGAGAGTGGAGATTGAACCCAGAAATTTTCAGAAAAATCTGCAAGCTCTGGGGGAACTTGAAATAGATCTATTTGCTACAAGAGAAAACAGACAAGTAAAAAGATTTTGCTCCTTAAATCCAAAGGACAGGCCTTGGGCAGTGGACACTCTAACTCAAAAGTGGAAATGGCAACTCGTCTACATATTCCCTCCTCTCCAGTTGCTGCCCAGAATAATCAGGAAGATAAGGTCGGAAGGATCCAGAGTAATCTTGCTAGCTCCCTTTTGGCCACGTCGAGCTTGGTTCTCAGCCCTCAGACAGATATCCCTATCGGATCCCTGGGTTCTTCCTACCGGACTTACTAACCCAGGGTCCAGTGTCTCATCCTCATGTGACAAGCCTCCACCTGACTGCATGGCATTTGAAAGGATGATCCTCAGGGAGAGAGGTATCTCAGATTCTGTAATAACCACTCTACAGAGTAGTAGAAAAGAAATCACTAATAAAATATATTTTAGGGTATGGAAAACCTTTTTGAAATTTCTCAACCTTTTTTGGCGAATTCTGTTCCAGATATACCCAAAATTTTAGATTTTTAGATTTCTGGATAAGGGATTAAAGACCGCCACCTTAAAGGTGCAAGTGTCAGCGCTAGGGGCCTTTATGTAACACCAAAATTGCAGATCACCCTTGGATAGTGAGGTTTTTTAAGGCTCTTGTTAGAGATTGTCTATTTCTGAGGTTCCGAATGTTCCCATGTGGGACCTTTCTTTGGTACTAAGAGTTTTTTTTTATCGGATCCCTTTGAACCCTTAAATAGCATTCCTCTTAAAAACCTAGTCCTAAAGACTGTACTTTTAGTAGCAGTTACCACTGCTAGGAGGGTAGGGGACCTGTCAGCCCTATCTAGTGAAGAACCTTATACTAAGTTCCTGGAAGATAGCATAGTCTTCCTTCCTGATCCTGCCTATCTTCCTAAGGTAGTTTTCGCTTTTCATGTCTCTCAAGAGATTGTTCTTCCGTCATTCTGTTCTCAGCCTTCTAATGATAAGGAAAGATCCCTTAGTGCTTTAGACGTTAGGAGATGTGTCCTTGAATATCTAGATAGCACGAGAGAATTCAGGAAGTGTACCTCTCTATTTGTTCAGTTTTCAGGATGTAATAAGGGCAAGAGAGACAATTCAAATTCTTTGTCCAGGTGGATTAGACAGGCTATTACCTTAGCATATTCAGTGTCAGGTTTACCTGCCCCACTTGGTCTTGGAGCTCATTCAACTCGAGCAGTAGCCGCCTCTTGGGCGCAAGGAAGGGGCGCGTCTATAGACCAGATCTGTAGAGCTGCCACATGGTCTTCACCTCATACTTTCTTTCGTCACTATAGGGTGAACATTGGAAATTCTTCTTCCCTTTCTTTTGGTCGCAAAGTCTTGCAATCCGTAATCCCACCCTAAATTAGTTTCTCTGATATTCTCTCAGGTGGTGCTGTCATGGCGACAGGGAAAACCGGTAATTACTCACTGGTAATTTTGTTTCCCCGAGCCATGACCAGGGCATTCCCACCCTATGTTTTCAGGTGTTTCTTTTTCACGTGGTGGGTGTTCACTTTCTTTTTCTCCTTGTTCAGTAATATATGATTTTTTCATGTTTACTAACTAAGAAGGCTCTTCTGGTCTCTGAAACTCAATGAGGCCGAGGCGGAGGGTTCTTCTTTTTATCCTCAGGTTTCCTATCCCTAGGGGCGGAGTCCCTCTCTCAGGTGGTGCTGTCATGGCTCGGGGAAACAAAATTACCAGTGAGTAATTACCGGTTTTCTGTTTGAAAAAATAATACAGGACAATAACTTCAGGACATTTGTAAAGGCTGGTATTTGCCTTTATTATGAGCCATTACAAAAATGTCTTTTTTTTTTGGGATAAACTTGACTCCTTCTTAGGCACTTTTGTGTAAAAACTGTCCATTTATTTAACGGCTGGAAATACTGAGCACAAAAATATAGCTATTTAGCAACATTGCCTGCAATAAATGACATGTCAGATAATTTTGCCAATTTTCCATTGACTACTGATAGCAGCATTCCCTAGTTCACTATTGACAGCAGTATTTTCTCCCCCCCCCCCCCTTCCCATAACTTCCTCACTGGTAGCAGTATTTTCCCCATACCATGCCTCCCTTACTGGCGCAGGAGTATTGTGTCTTTTACCAGCGCTTCCTCCTGAAAACAGAATTTTTAACCTACCCAGCTCTCCCACACTGGCAATAGCATTCTATCTATCACTGGCAGCAGCTTTCTCTAAAACTCTCCACTGCTGGCAGCAGCATTCTTTCTTTACCAACCACTTGCAGAAGATAGCAACATTCAATCTCTTGCCACCCCTCTAATGTTGGCATCAGTATTCTCCCCTTCCCTACTGGCAGCTGCATTCTCCAAACCTCCCTGCTACCTGCAGCTGTATTCTACAAACTTCCCAACCACTGGCAGCAGCATTCTCCGCCTTTTTACTCTTTGCTATTTTGCCAGAAGCACTATCCCTCTTCCACCCATCAACCACTTTTAGAAGCATTCTCCCCTTCCCCACCCCTCCCCCATTGGTAGTAGCATTGTATTGCTTTCCAACCCTCTCCCACAGATGACTTTTCTTCCCAACACCCCTTCTCCTAATGGCAGCTAATTTTCCCCCTTTCCACCTCTACTTCATTGGCAGCAGCATCAGCGATCACTTTACTCCTCCCCCACTGGCAACAGCATTCTACCCACTGGAATAGGGGTGTTGCAGAAGTGTGACCAGCGGTGGAGCAAGCAGGGGGGCCTTGCCTTTTTTGGTCCAGGGGCCCTGAGTGTTGTCAGTCCACCCCTGCTGTCATCTGAGTTTAGAAGGACCTCCCATGCACAGGGTGACTGACTGAAAACAACCACCATCATTATCACTACAGACCATATAAGTGATTACATACAGTTACATGCTGTTACTCAGGTGACGTCTTTACTGATCGGAGTCATTCACTTTCCTTTTTCTGCTCCATCCAGCTGAGGCTGTCATGATGATTTCTTCAAGCTACAATTCGTCTTAGCAGAACCTTTAGAAAAAAAACATTTTAGGCTCTGCACTTTTCCAAGACCTATAGTGCCCCAAACTGTACTAGTTGCCCCCTCACCTTAGGTAGCAGCCACTCTGTAGGTGCCACCTCAGGATCACCCCCCCCCTGTCGGTACCAGTTCCCTGTAGATAGTTCCCCCCCCCCAGGTAGCAGTCCCCCTAGGTAGGAGTCACACTATAGATAGATGCCCCAACTGTGTAGGTTGCAGAACCCCTGTAGATAGTTGCCTCCCCTGTAGGTTGCAGACCCCATGTAGGTAAATCCCCCCCCCCCCATGGATAGATGCCCCCCTTGTTGGAAGCAGTCCCCCTGTAGATAGATGTCCCCCTTGCAAGTAGCAGACCCATTGTGGATAGATTACCCTGCCCATCTAGCAACCACCCCACCACCTGTTGGTCGCAGTCCCCCTGTAGATAGAAGCCCCCCTCCCCCTGTTGGTAGCAGTCCCCATGTAGAGAAATGCCCCCTTCCCCCTGTTGATAGCAGTCGTGCTGAAGATAGATCCCCCCCCTTGTAGGTATCAGGCCGTTTCTATATTGATGCCGCCCTCTTCCTGTAGGTAGTAGACTCCATTAAGATAGTTGCCCCTCGATAGATGCCATAGAGGTGCAACAGAATCTGTGTTGCATATCATGGAGGCAGAACTGCTTCATACTAGTAGAACCATACAGCTTCCATGCACAACCATATAAATTCAATGCCTGTGTACTTGAGCCTTGGGCTATGTTCACACGGCGAAATGTCTGCCAGGAAAATTTCCAGGCGGACATTCCGCAGACAGCGGATGCAGGCAGAACATGCTGGTGCTAGGACGACTGGCAAATGAGCTGTCTCCTTAGACTGCAATGCATTAACGAATGGAATCGGAAGTCTACTCTTTCTGCAGACACAGAAATCTGGATTCTGGCAGCAGAAACATCTGCTGTGGGAATTCCGCTGTGTGCACAGTGCAGCAGAATACCATTGAAATCCATGGGACTCTGCTGTAGCAAAATGTCAGTGCGGATTTTTTTGCTGAATTCCATGAAGACATTCTGCCGTGTGAACATTGCCTAAAAGTGCATGTTTTTATGCTTCTCATTTTTGTATGTTTCATAGTCATTGAACAGTTTTCTATATGGTTATTGCAAACCTATAACCTGGTATCTAAAATATGAGAAGTGTGAATGGCCAGCACAGCTCCATAGTCCTTAGTGCACACAATATCCAAACACAGGACCGTCTCGGGTGCTCAATCCCAGTAGAAATAGTTCACATCCAAGTAACATAGGAGAATCAGGAGGTACTCACCACAGTATACTGTGTGAACAGGAACTTCTTTATTGCATGGTGCGGTTACAACTTTAAAATGGATCCACCTCGCTTCAGATTGTAATAAAGCCTTTCGCCTATCTATTCCTTCTCTTGCATAAACAAGTTCTAGACCAAAAAAGGAAAGGACATTAGGGTGCCCTTCCCATAGATCGGCCAAAGGCTTTACTACAATCTGAAGCGAGGTGGATCCTAAAAACTAACGCCAAGAAAACTAAAACCAAGGCAATTTGGGATTGAATGACAGATTAGATTTAAAGGGGTTATCCACCATAAAGTTATTTTAGTACGTACCTGGCAGGCAGTAATGGACATGCTTAGGAAGGATCTGCACTTGTCTTGGGGCTAAATGGTTATGTTGTGAGATTACCATAATACTATGGCTAGCATTTTGTGAACTGGTATTTCCTGTTTGACTTTTCTTTTTTTGACTACAAATCCCATAATTCCATTTTCCTCCCTCCCACACATCAGCCACCCCACCCATTGAAACATAAATGAGCTGCATCCATTCAAAGACCTGTGGTTTTCAATCAGGGTGCCTACAGCTGTTGCATTAGTTGCAGATTGATCCCTCCACCCATTGAAGCAGACAGGCTCCCTGTCATCAGCTGACTAGTGAGTCAGGTCTCAACCGCACTGCAAGCTGGGGAAAATCTGAGACAACAGTCATTTTGTATGCTGTTAAAATAAATATTGGGGTAAAAATCACAGAAGCCTTGTTAGAAAACCATCACACAAGTACAGACACTTTACAGCCTGTAGCATTGTCAAATAAAAAAAATTCCTGGAATACCCCTTTAAGTCCTTTTATTTAATTATATCCTTGAGTTACATTTCTCATTATTACCTTTTGTATACCCCATTTGCTACCAGGGATAGGTGGATTTAACCACCCTGACGTGGGAGCAGAGGTGTGGTCAGAAGAAGCACTGTTACCTGGCATGAAATAGCTATAACCTCCTCTGGTGTTTGGCGTCCTTGTCTGCCCGTTTTAAAGTTGTAACCGCACCATGCAATAAAGAAGTTGTCACGCACCTGGGTGGAGGATGTCACGGAGCTGGAAGTGCATCCTCCACCTGTGTGGCTGATGACTCGGACCGTATCGGGGAGCGGAGTCTAAGGTGCCGCTGGTATTCACCAGAGCCCGCCACAAGGCAGGATGGGCTTGCTGCGGCAGGCGGCACCCAGGTCGCTACCCCCTACACGGCTCGACCACACAGGTAACTGGGCAAGATGAGGTACCGTAGGATGAGGCTGTTACGTAGTCAAACGTAGCAGAAGGTCAAGGAAGGTGTCAAAGGTTCGTAGTAAAAAAAACGTAGCAGTAATGGCAAAACAGGCAATGGGAAGGCTTTCTCTCAGGCAAATGGCACTGGCCCTTTAAATTTCAGAGCTCCAGCGTGCGCGCGCCCTAAGAGAAAGGGACACGCGCGCTGAGGCTGAGACACAGTGGAGGAAGTGGCAGAGGAGCGAGGTAAGTGACAGGTTGGGACTCTCATGCAGGCGCGTCCCACGATGCGAATCCCGGCCCCGCTGGGAGCAGGAACAATGCGCTCATGGCCGACATGTGCGGCCGGAGCGCAGGCTGTAACAGAAGTTCCTGTTCACACAGTATACTGTTGTGAGTGCCTCCTGATTCTCCTATGTTACTATAACCTGGTTTAGTAAGGAATCACAGAATACAATGGGAAATGTTTTCCATTTTTCCAAGTTTGAGTAAAGTAAATGGCGTTATGTTATCACCTCTCTATATAACATTACTTGATAAGAGTCTGGTTGACATGACTGGACCCTATTATCATAGATTTATAAGGCATATAGCTGTCAAACTAGAAGCAGAGATTCTTATCAGTGTGTCTGTGTACACATTATTTATACATATGCAAGAGTTTTAGATATGCATTTTTTATTTTTAAAAACCCTTAGGCTGGTTTTACACTGCATTATTTGGCTCAGTATTTTGCTTCAGTATATGTAAGCCAAAACCAGGAGTGGGTCCAAAACAAGGAAAATGTACAAATATTTCCATAATTTTTTTCCAGTGATTGTTCCTTTTCTGATCTTGTGAAACCAGCCTGAGAAATAGTCAGTGAAGCTCACAGTGTAGCCATGTGTGAATGAACATGTGCATGATTCACTGGTTGTAAGAGTACAAGTCATATATGATACAGAAAAGTTACAGAGAAGAAATCTACCATCCCTAGCCTGAGGTCCTATCATTGCTATGCTGCTTCTTCTAGCAGTGTCGTGCTCACAAAGATTCCATACATATATCTACACCATCGAGTACGTCATCATTTCAACTAACATCTAAAATGAAGGGGCACAGGGTGTGCAGCGGAGTGTTTCCACACCAATTGCTGGAATGAAGGGGTAGAAGTGCTCTCCTCACACCTTGTGCCCTTTCATCTCCACTCTATGCACCTCGGAAAGCTAAAGTGAGTGATATACGTGATTAAAATGAGTGAGTGATAAAATTCCCATCTATGGGACTTCTGGCAGTTCTATATATCGCCTGTTTTAGCTTCCCAGAGTGCACAGGGCACAGATGGAGGGGCACAGCTTGTGCAGCCAGATGCTTCTGCCCCTTGATCAAGCAATTGGTGGGGGTCTAAGCACTTGGACACCAACCAATACAAACTTCTGAAATGTCAGTATTACATGTCAGAAGTTTAAGATGATATGTACACTTAAATGCATATGGAAGGAGCATTGATACCAGGCAGGGTGGTTGAAGTATGTCAGAAGCATCAAGAATAACTAGAATATTCCCTATAAACTGGCAAACATGAATGAAGAGACTGTCATCTTTATCTTCTTTTCTATGGATTACTTACAATTTATTTTCAGTGATATACAGGGTGGGCCATTTATATGGATACACCTTAATAAAATGGGAATGGTGATATTAACTTCCTGTTTGTGGCACATTAGTTTATGTGAGGGGGGAAACTTTTCAAGATGGGTGGTGACCGACCATTTTGAAGTCGGCCATTTTGAATCCAACTTTTGTTTTTTCAATAGGAAGAGGGTCATGTGTCACATCAAACTTATTGGGAATTTCACAAGAAAAACAATGATGTGCTTGGTTTTAACCTGATAACGACCAAGGACGAGTATAGACGTCCTATTTGGCGGCCGTTCCGGCACCAGGATGTCTATACTCGTCCATGCTTCTAGTGGGTGCTGCCCAGTGCACCCACAAGATCGCGGCGGGGATCACACAGCCGGGACCCTGCAGCACTGCCGGGAACTAAGTAAACTTCGGTCCCGACCGTTAAACCCTTACAGCCACGGTCGGAAGTGACCGCGGGCTATAAGTGTTATGACAGAGGGAGGGAGCTCCCTCTGTCACCCCTGCAGCACCCCGCAGCGCGATCCGGGGTGCTGTGTGTAATCCCCGGTGGGCGGGGACCTGCGTTACTGCCGGGACAGAAGAAAACTTTGGTCCCGGCAGTTTAACCCTTACAGCCGCGGACTGTGTTCCAACAGTCTTGGAGGGATCTATCCAATGTGGGTTAGTATCCGACCAATAGTGGTGTTTTGTTTGTTAACTTCACCATTCACATAAAAGTTTGCCTCATCACTGAACAAAATCTTCTGCGTAAACTGAGGGTCCTGTTCCAATTTTTGTTTTGCCCATTCTGCAGGACCTGAAACTACGGATACTGGAAACCTGTGCTAGCATTTCTCCTGTGGTGTTGCTATCAGTGTGTGAAGAGTGGGAGAAGAAGGTTGCATTGACAATCCAACACAATGGGCAGCACATTGAACACATTTTATAAGTGGTCATAAACTTGTAAATAACTCATGAAAGAATAAAGTTACATTAAAACCAAGCACGTCATTGTTTTTCTTGTAAAATTCCCAATAAGTTTGATGCGTCACATGACCCTCTTCCTATTGAAAAAACTAAAGTTGGATTCAAAATGTCCGACTTCAAAATGGCTGCCATGGTCACCACCCATCTTGAAAAGTTCCCCCCCTCACATATCCTAATGTGCCACAAACAGGAAGTTAATATCACCAACCATTCCCATTTTATTAAGGTGTATCCATATAAATGGCCCACCCTGTACAACTGGTTTTGACCTGCACCGGGTCTGTCCAAACTATTCAAATGTAACTTTATTTATCCCGTGTAAATAGTGTAAACAGAAAACAATACCAAAGTTCTAAATTGTTAATTTTTAATCACATTACATCCTAGAAAAAATGCAATGAAAAGGGATCAGATCCACACACAATATACACAAACATGGTACCAATAAAAACGACAGATTATGGCACAAAAAAATGTTGTCTCAAATGGTGTCACACAATTCTGTCACAACCTAAGGTCCTTTACCCTGATTGCTTGAAAGTTGCTCCCCTATTAATGACCAAGGGTTATTCTTATAGGGTTCTAGACACACGTTCCCACTCCAGAAGTAAAGCAACTAATTGGTCCTATGCAAGAATCAAGAGGATCTTTCAGACCTGGTGTGTGTCTAAATATATTGATCCCTCTATACCATCTAACCCTAAAATCCTTAAATTTTTCCAAGAGGGTTTTGATAAAGGTCTGTCGCCTAGTATCCTAAGAGTCTATTCACACAGTATCAAATGTTACACATTGCATTCCGCTGCATGCGCTGGCCGTGAGCGCATTGTCTCCCCTGCTGTTGGCGGGGCTGGGATTCCCATCGCGGGACGCGCCGGCATGCGAATCCCAGCCCATCACTTACCACGGTCCTCTGCTGCCTCCTCCACTGCCTCTCAGCTCCGGCGTGCGCCGTCTCCTAGGGCGTGCGCGCGCCGGAGCTCTGAAATTTAAGGGGCCAGTATGCCCATAATTATGTGCAATACCTGACACTACTCTATAAGTCCCTGCATCTCCCACTCTTCCCTGCCGGATATTCAGTGCCCCTAGCCTAAGATTAAGCATTCCCTATTGTCTGTTTGCCTTGTCTGTGTATTTTGACCCGTCCGCTACGTTATTGAACTATGAACCTTTGCCGCCTGCCTTGAACTTCTGCTAATTCCTACTACACCTCTGTCTCATCCTTCTGTACCTCGTCTTGCCCAGTTACCTGTGTGATAGAGTCATATCGGGGGTAGCGACCTGGGTGTCGCCTGCTGCAGTAAGCCCATCCTGCCTTGCGGCAGACTCTGGTGAAGACCAGTGGCACCGTAGACTCTGCTCCCCGATACGGCCTGTGTCATCTGCCACACAGGTTAGAGGATCCACATCCAGCAGCATTACAGCAAGATCCAGCCATGGATCCCACTGGGGTTTCTCTGCCCGATAATCCGGACCTCGCCTCTATCGTGGCTCACTAGTCACAGCAGTTGGCCCAGCAGGTACAACAGTTAAACCAATTGTCTGCCATGATGCAGCAGTTGCTCTCTGCCCAACAACAACTACAGCAGCCATAGCCTCCTCCTGCTCCAGTGTTGCCTCTCGCTCCTGCAGTTGTCTCAGGATCAAAGCTCCATTTGTCTCTTCCTGAGAAGTATGAGGGTGATCCCAAGTCTTACCATGGTTTCGTGACACAGTGCTCCATGCACATAGAACTTATGGCGGAACAGTTCCCTACAGAACGAGCAAAGGTGGCCTTTTTCGTCAGTCTCTTAACCGGAAGGGCCCTGGCCTGGGCAACCCTGCAATGGGATCGCATTGATCCACTCACAACTAATCTCCAAGCTTTTCTGTCTGAATTCTGAGGCGTCTTTGAAGAACCTGCAAGAGCTTCTTTCACAGAGACAGCTTTGCTGAGTCTTTCTCAAGGCAACTCCTCCGTGGTCGAGTATGCCATCCGATTGCGTACCCTGGAATTGGAGTTATCTTGGAACAATGAAGCTCTTTGCACCACTTTCAAGAGAGGACTTTCTAGCCATATCAAGGATGTCCATGCTGCCCGGGAATTGCCTTTTACCCTGAATGAACTCATACAGTTGGCATCTCGGATTGATATCCGTTTCTCTGAACGACATGAGGAACTACGTCAAGAATAGGAGTTTGCACGACCTCGGTGCTTTCCTCACCTGGCACCAGTCTTCCAGCAACCACCGCAACCTTCTACGTTGCCTCCCACAGTGGAGGCTACGCAGATGGATAGGTCTCACCTGACTCTGTAGGAAAGAACTTGCTGACGAGCTGAGAATCTATGCCTCTACTGCACCAGTGCAGATCATTTCCTCAGAGTATGTCCTCTGTGTCCACAGTCACAGGGAAACGCTCGCACCTAGGGTTTGTGGGAGAGGCCTCCCTAGTTGTGAATACCTCCTCTCCATGCTTGAATTTGATGGTCCAGCTTTCTCTACCAACCAAAGAGACTATTTCTGTTCCTGCCTTCCTGGACTCTGGTTCCACGGGAAACTTTATTGATGCCGCCTTAGTATCGTCTGCCAGTATCCCGCCTTCTGAAGCGTTTGTACATCTCTTCGGTCAACAGAGAAAATCTGGACTGTACTGACTTATTCCACACACAACCCTTATCTATGCAGGTTGGAGTTCTGCATAAGGAAAAATAGTCCTTCTATGTGCTCACTCATTGTACCTCCACTCTTCTACTTGGCCTTCATTGGTTACAACTTCATGCCCCTCATCTTGATTGGAAAACTGGAGAAGTACTTTGTTGGGGAACCTACTGCTATAACAGCGGTTTCCATACTCTTCCGTCCAAGTTGGTGTCTCCTTCTACTCCTCTGCCCGGACTGCCATCATTCCTTCAGGACTTTGCTCACATCTTCAGTGAGAAAGAAGCTGAAGTTTTACCACCACATCATCCTTACGATTGTCCTATCAACTTATTGCCCGGGACCACACCTCCTCAGGGCAGAATTTACCCTTTGTCTGTTCCTGAAACCCAGGGCAAGTCTAATTACATCCAAGAAAATATTCAGAAAGGATTTATCAGAAAGTCATCCTCCCCTGCCAGAGCCGGATTCTTCTTCGTGGAAAAAAAGGATGGATCTTTGCGACCTTGCATCGACTACCGTGGCTTAAATAAAATTACTGTCAAGAACCCCTACCCACTTCCTTTGATCTCGGAATTATTTGATCGCCTGCCTGGAGCGAGGATCTTCTCTAAACTTGACCTTCGTGGGGCCTATAATTTGATTCGCATATGAGAAGGAGACGAATGGAAGACTGCGTTTAATACTCGTGATGGACATTTTGAGTATCTTGTGATGCCAATGGGACTTTGTAATGCTCCAGCAGTCTTCCAGGAGTTTGTCAATGATATTTTTCGTGATCTTCTATACTCCTGTGTTGTTGTCTATTTGGACGACATTCTCATCTACTAACCCAATGTTCAGACTCATCGCTCTCACCACCAAGTTTTACAATGTCTCAGAGACAATCATCTTTATGCTAAACTAGAGAAGTGTACTTTTGAAAAAAACTGCCTTCCATTTCTGGGGTATATCGTTACCAGCCAAGGTCTACAAATGGACCCTAACAAGTTGTCCTCGGTACTGGACTGGCCTCGACCTTCTGGCTTGAAAGCTATTAAGTGCTTTCTCGGCTTTGCCAATTGCTATCGGCAATTTATTCCTCATTACTCCACCTTGGTAGCCCCAATCGTTTCTCTCACCAAGAAGACTGCTAATCCAAAGGTCTGGACTCCAGAGGCTTCAGCTCCGCTTTCATCTAGACCCGATCCAAACAAGCCATTTCTTTTGGAAGTCGATGCTTCTTCTGTTGGTGCTGGTGCATGTCACGATGCCGGCTGGCAGGTAGTGGATCCTCTGTGCCAGAGAGGGATTGGCGTGGACCGTGCTAGAGGATCGGTTCTAAGTCACTACTGGTTTTCACCAGAGCCCGCCGCAAAGCGGGATGGTCTTGCTGCGGCGGTAGTGACCAGGTCGTATCCCCTAGCAACGGCTCAACCTCTCTGGCTGCTGAAGATAGGCGCGGTACAAGGGAGTAGACAGAAGCAAGGTCGGACGTAGCAGAAGGTCGGGGCAGGCAGCAAGGATCGTAGTCAGGGGCAACGGCAGAAGGTCTGGAATCACAGGCAAGGAACACACAAGGAACGCTTTCACTGGCACTAGGGCAACAAGATCCGGCGAGGGAGTGAAGGGGAAGTGAGGTGATATAGGGAAGTGCACAGGTGTAAACACTAATTGGAACCACTGCACCAATCAGCGGTGCAGTGGCCCTTTAAATCGCAAAGACCCGGCGCGCGCGCGCCCTAGGGAGCGGGGCCGCGCGCGCCGGGACAGAACTGACGGGGAGCGAGTCAGGTACGGGAGCCGGGGTGCGCATCGCGAGCGGGCGCTACCCGCATCGCGAATCGCATCCCGGCCGGAGGTGGTAACGCAGCGCCCCGGGTCCGTGGAACCGACCGGGGCGCTGCAGTGAGGGAAGTGTAGCGAGCGCTCCGGGGAGGAGCGGGGACCCGGAGCGCTCGGCGTAACAGTACCCCCCCCCTTGGGTCTCCCCCTCTTCTTGGGGCCTGAGAACCTGAGGATCAGACTTTTGTCCAGGATATTGTCCTCAGGTTCCCAGGACCTCTCTTCTGGACCACAACCCTCCCAATCCACTAAAAAAAAAGTTCTTCCCCTGACCTTTTTGGAGGCCAAGATCTCTTTGACAGAGAAGATGTCCGAGGAGCCGGAAACAGGAGTGGGAGGAACAGATTTAGGAGAAAAACGGTTGAGGATGAGAGGTTTAAGAAGAGAGACGTGAAAGGCATTAGGGATACGAAGAGAAGGAGGAAGAAGAAGTTTGTAAGAGACAGGATTAATTTGACACAAAACTTTAAAAGGACCAAGATAGCGTGGTCCCAACTTATAGCTCGGGACACGGAAACGGACATATTTAGCGGAGAGCCATACCTTGTCTCCAGGGGAAAAAATGGGAGGAGCTCTTCTTTTCTTATCTGCGAATCTCTTCATGCGAGAAGAAGCCTGTAAGAGAGAATTTTGGGTCTCTTTCCATATGGTGGAAAGATCACGAGAAATTTCATCCACAGCGGGCAGACCAGAGGGCAAGGGGGTAGGGAGGGGGGGAAGAGGGTGACGGCCGTACACCACGAAAAACGGAGATTTGGAGGAAGATTCAGAGATTCTGAAATTATACGAGAATTCGGCCCAAGGTAGAAGATCTGCCCAGTCATCCTGGCGGGAGGAAACAAAATGTCGTAAATAGTCACCCAAGATCTGGTTAATTCTCTCTACTTGTCCATTGGATTGAGGATGGTATGCAGAAGAAAAATTTAATTTAATCTTGAGTTGTTTACAGAGAGCCCTCCAGAATTTAGACACAAATTGGACGCCTCTATCCGAGACGATCTGTGTAGGCAACCCGTGAAGACGAAAAATGTGTACAAAAAATTGTTTAGCCAACTGAGGCGCTGAAGGAAGACCAGGAAGAGGGATGAAATGTGCCATTTTGGAGAATCGATCAACGACCACCCAAATAACAGTGTTGCCATGGGATGGGGGTAAGTCAGTAATAAAATCCATACCAATCAGAGACCAAGGTTGTTCGGGGACAGGTAGAGGATGAAGAAAACCAGCGGGCTTCTGGCGAGGAGTCTTATCCCGGGCACAGATAGTGCAGGCTCGCACAAAGTCCACCACATCAGTCTCAAGAGTCGGCCACCAATAGAAGCGAGAGATGAGTTGCACAGATTTCTTAATGCCCGCATGACCTGCGAGATGGGAGGAGTGACCCCATTTGAGGATCCCAAGGCGTTGGCGTGGAGAAACAAAGGTCTTTCCTGGAGGAGTTTGCCTGATGGAGGCTGGAGAAGTGGAAATCAGGCAGTCAGGAGGAATGATGTGTTGAGGAGAGAGTTCAATTTCAGAGGCATCTGAGGAACGAGAGAGAGCATCGGCCCTAATGTTCTTATCAGCAGGCCGAAAGTGAATTTCAAAATTAAATCGGGCAAAGAACAGAGACCACCTGGCCTGACGAGGATTCAGCCGTTGGGCAGACTGGAGGTAGGAGAGGTTCTTGTGATCGGTGTAAATAATAACTGGAAATCTTGATCCCTCCAGCAGATGCCTCCATTCCTCAAGTGCTAATTTAATGGCTAGAAGCTCTCGATCCCCGATGGAGTAGTTCCTCTCCGCCGGAGAGAAGGTCCTGGAAAAGAAACCACAAGTAACAGCATGCCCGGAAGAGTTTTTTTGTAGAAGGACAGCTCCAGCTCCCACTGAGGAGGCATCAACCTCCAATAGGAAGGGTTTAGATGGGTCAGGTCTGGAGAGCACGGGAGCCGAAGAAAAGGCAGACTTGAGTCGTTTAAAGGCGTCTTCCGCTTGAGGAGGCCAAGACTTGGGATCGGCATTTTTTTTTGTTAAAGCCACAATAGGAGCCACAATAGAAGAAAAATGTGGAATAAATTGCCTGTAATAATTGGCGAACCCCAAAAAACGTTGGATGGCACGGAGTCCGGAGGGGCGTGGCCAATCTAAGACGGCAGAGAGTTTATCTGGGTCCATTTGTAGTCCCTGGCCAGAGACCAAGTATCCTAGAAAAGGAAGAGATTGGCATTCAAACAGACATTTCTCTATTTTGGCATAGAGTTGATTATCACGAAGTCTCTGAAGAACCATACGGACATGCTGGCGGTGTTCTTCAAGATTGGCAGAAAAAATCAGGATATCGTCCAGATATACAACAACACAGGAGTATAGGAGATCACGAAAAATTTCATTAACAAAGTCTTGGAAGACGGCAGGGGCGTTGCATAGACCAAAGGGCATGACCAGATACTCAAAGTGTCCATCTCTGGTGTTAAATGCCGTTTTCCATTCATCCCCCTCTCTGATGCGGATGAGATTATAAGCACCTCTTAAGTCCAGTTTGGTAAAAATATGGGCACCTTGGAGACGATCAAAGAGTTCAGAGATGAGGGGTAGGGGGTAGCGGTTCTTAACCGTGATTTTATTAAGACCGCGGTAGTCAATGCAAGGACGTAGAGAGCCATCTTTTTTGGACACAAAGAAAAATCCGGCTCCGGCAGGAGAGGAGGATTTACGGATAAAGCCCTTTTTTAAATTTTCTTGGACGTATTCAGACATGGCAAGAGTCTCTGGGACGGACAGAGGATAGATTCTGCCCCGGGGTGGAGTAGTGCCCGGGAGGAGGTCAATGGGACAATCATAAGGCCTGTGAGGAGGTAGAGTCTCAGCTTGTTTTTTGCAAAAAACGTCCGCAAAGTCCATATAGGCCTTAGGGAGACCGGTTACATGAGGAAGCACAGGGGCACGGCAAGGTTTACTGGGAACCGGTTTTAAGCAGTCCTTGGAACAAGAGGGCCCCCAACTCTTGATCTCCCCAGTGGACCAATCCAGGATTGGGGAATGGAGTTGAAGCCAGGGAAGTCCAAGAAGGATTTCAGAAGTGCAATTGGGGAGGACCAACAGTTCTATCCTCTCGTGATGAGATCCGATGCACATTAGAAGGGGCTCCGTGCGGAAACGTATAGTACAGTCCAATCTTTCATTGTTTACACAATTGATGTAGAGGGGTCTGGCGAGACTGGTCACCGGGATGTTGAACCTGTTGACGAGAGAGGCCAGGATAAAATTTCCTGCAGATCCAGAGTCCAAGAAGGCCACAGCAGAGAAGGAGAAGGCAGAGGCAGACATCCGCACAGGCACAGTAAGACGTGGAGAAGCAGAGTAGACATCAAGGACTGTCTCACCTTTGTGCGGAGTCAGCGGACGTCTTTCCAGGCGGGGAGGACGGATAGGACAATCCTTCAGGAAGTGTTCGGTACTAGCACAGTACAGGCAGAGATTCTCCATGCGGCGTCGTGTCCTCTCTTGGGGTGTCAGGCGAGACCGGTCGACCTGCATAGCCTCCATGGCGGGAGGCACAGGAACAGGTTGCAGGGGACCAGAGGAGAGAGGAGCCGGGGAGAAGAAACGCCTCGTGCGAACAGAGTCCATATCCTGGCGGAGCTCCTGACGCCGTTCGGAAAAACGCATGTCAATGCGAGTGGCAAGATGGATGAGTTCATGTAGGTTAGCAGGGATTTCTCGTGCGGCCAGAACATCTTTAATGTTGCTGGATAGGCCTTTTTTAAAGGTCGCGCAGAGTGCCTCATTATTCCAGGATAATTCTGAAGCAAGGGTACGGAACTGTACGGCATACTCGCCAACGGAAGAATTACCCTGGACCAGGTTCAACAGGGCAGTCTCAGCAGAAGAGGCTCGGGCAGGTTCCTCAAAGACACTTCGAATTTCCGAGAAGAAGGAGTGTACAGAGGCAGTGACGGGGTCATTGCGGTCCCAGAGCGGTGTGGCCCAAGCCAGGGCTTTTCCAGACAGCAGGCTGACTACGAAAGCCACCTTAGACCTTTCAGTGGGGAACTGGTCCGACATCATCTCCAAGTGTAATGAACATTGGGAAAGAAAGCCACGGCAAAACTTAGAGTCCCCATCAAATTTATCCGGCAAGGATAGTCGTATTCCAGAAGCGGCCACTCGCTGCGGAGGAGGTACAGGAGCTGGCGGAGGAGATGATTGCTGGAGCTGTGGTAGTAACTGTTGTAGCATAACAGTCAGTTGAGACAGCTGTTGGCCTTGTTGCGCAATCTGTTGTGACTGCTGGGCGACCACCGTGGTGAGGTCAGCGACAACTGGCAGAGGAACTTCAGCGGGATCCATGGCCGGATCTACTGTCACGATGCCGGCTGGCAGGTAGTGGATCCTCTGTGCCAGAGAGGGATTGGCGTGGACCGTGCTAGAGGATCGGTTCTAAGTCACTACTGGTTTTCACCAGAGCCCGCCGCAAAGCGGGATGGTCTTGCTGCGGCGGTAGTGACCAGGTCGTATCCCCTAGCAACGGCTCAACCTCTCTGGCTGCTGAAGATAGGCGCGGTACAAGGGAGTAGACAGAAGCAAGGTCGGACGTAGCAGAAGGTCGGGGCAGGCAGCAAGGATCGTAGTCAGGGGCAACGGCAGAAGGTCTGGAATCACAGGCAAGGAACACACAAGGAACGCTTTCACTGGCACTAGGGCAACAAGATCCGGCGAGGGAGTGAAGGGGAAGTGAGGTGATATAGGGAAGTGCACAGGTGTAAACACTAATTGGAACCACTGCACCAATCAGCGGTGCAGTGGCCCTTTAAATCGCAAAGACCCGGCGCGCGCGCGCCCTAGGGAGCGGGGCCGCGCGCGCCGGGACAGAACTGACGGGGAGCGAGTCAGGTACGGGAGCCGGGGTGCGCATCGCGAGCGGGCGCTACCCGCATCGCGAATCGCATCCCGGCCGGAGGTGGTAACGCAGCGCCCCGGGTCCGTGGAACCGACCGGGGCGCTGCAGTGAGGGAAGTGTAGCGAGCGCTCCGGGGAGGAGCGGGGACCCGGAGCGCTCGGCGTAACAGTGCAATTTTAAAACAAAAGTCCTCTAATGGAAGAATTGTAACCTGCGGTTATTTCTCTAAGACCTTCTCTCCTGCGGAGAAAAATGATACCAATGGAGATCGTGAGGTCACCTCTTGGAGGGCTCTGTACATCCAGTTACTATATATTCTGATCACAAGAACTTGCTCTATCTTCAGACTGCCCATTGTCTCAACCCTCGGCAGGCTCGTTGGTCTCTGTTCTTCTCCCGATTTGACTTCTTTTTTCAATTCCGTCCAGCGGAGAAGAATTTACGAGCTGATGCTCTATCTAGGTCCTCAGATGTTCAAGATCAGGAATCCCACCCTCAACATATTATTCCTCCTGAAAGTCTCATCTCTGCAGCACCAGAGAAGACTTGCGTATCTCTCCATTTAAGACTCCGAGTTTTGAAGTGGGGTCATTCTTCTCTTCTGGTTCTCTTCTCCATTCCAAACCTGCAGGTCTTCTACAGCCTTTGCCAGTTCAAGAGCTTCCCTGGACCGATATTGCTATGGACTTTATTACAGACCTTCCCTCTTGTGGTGGCAATACGGTCATCTGTGTTGTCGTAGACCAATTCTCTAAAATGGCTCATTTTGTGCCTCTACCTGGATTACTATCGGCACCACAGCTTGCTAAGCTTTTTCTTTGCCATATCTTCCGCTTACATGGATTGCCATCTCATATTGTATCCGACCGTGGAGTCCAGTTCGTCTCTAAGCTCTGGCAGGCCCTCTGCTCTCGTCTTCAATTTAAGCTGATGAAAAATCCAACTTATCACCCACAATCTAATGGACAGGTTGAAAGGGGGAACCAGGTCTTGGGAGACTATCCTCCCCATTTCGTTTCTACTCGTCAAGACGGCTGCGCCGATTTACTTCCCTGGACAGAGTTTTCGTACAATCATAGGGATTCTGAATCCACTGGGACTTCACCTTTCTTTGTGGTCTATGGACTTCATCCTCATCCTCCTCTTTCCTTGTCTTCTTTCTCTGGAGTTTCCTTGGTAGATGAACAAGTGCGGAATTTCTCCTCCAACTGGCAGAAGACTCGTCACTCTGTTATATGCCACGTCTCGTTTGAAGTCGCAAGCAGACAAGAAAAGTCTGGTTGTCATCCAAATATATCCACTTTAAGGTACCCAGTTATAAACTGGGCCCTCGCTTTATGGGTCCCTATAAGATCAAGAAACGTTTAAATCCCATGGTCTATTCTCTACTTCTGCCATCTTCTCTCCGGATCCCAAATTCCTTCCATGTCTCTCTCTTGAAACCTGTCATCCACAACCTCTTTTCTAAATAAGACATCTCCCCTACTCCCATCTTTATGTTGTTAAAGAAATTTTGAACTCCAAGTTTATCTGAGGAAAACACCCTGCACGGCCGTATATATACACATATTCATATGTCTCACAGAGAGCTGTGATTGGCTGGAACCATCTGGCCAATCATAGCTCTGCGGGAAATATGAATAAGTGTATATATACGTCAGGGCAGGGGGCCATAGAAGAGAGCCCGCCGCATCTATACATTATACAGAAAGATCACAGTGGGTGATCTGTCTATTAGTACAGGTACTACTACTCCCATCACGGAACAGTGTGTTCCATGCTGGGAGTAGTAGTACTAAAAAAAAATGTACAAAAATAAACAAAAAAGTGAAAAACACACACAATACATTTTTATAATTGTCAGCTACATTTTTATTTTCCCGCACACATAAATTGATCCCTGTTTAAAAAGTAATACAAATTTTTTTTTTTTAACCCCTTAAGGACACATGACGTACTGGAACGTCATGTGTCCACTCCCGATCTATAACGCGGGGCCACGGCGTGGCCCCGCGTCATAGCGGGTCGGGCCCGGCCTCTAACAACGGCCGGGACCCGTGGCTAATAGCGCGCGGCATTGATCGCTGTGCCGCGCGCTATTAACCCTTTAGACGCGGCGTTCAAAGTTGAACGCCGCGTCTAAAGTGAAACCGAAAGCATCCCGGCTAGCTCAGTGGGCTGTTCGGGATAGCCGCGGTGAAATCGCGGCATCCCGAACAGCTGACAGGACAGCGGGAGGGCCCCTTCCTGCCTCCTCGCTGTCCGATCGCCGAATGACTGCTCAGTGCCTGAGATCCAGGCATGAGCAGTCATCCGGCAGAATCGTTGATCACTGGTTTCTTATGAGAAACCAGTGATCAACATAGAAGATCAGTGTGTGCAGTGTTATAGGTCCCTATGGGACCTATAACACTGCAAAAAAAAAGTGAAAAAAAAAAGTGAATAAAGATCATTTAACTCCTCCCCTATTAAAAGTTTGAATCACCCCCCTTTTCCAATAAAAAAAAAAACAGTGTAAATAAAAATAAAAATAAACATATGTGGTATCACCGCGTGCGGAAATGTCCGAATTATAAAAATATATCATTAATTAAACCGCTCGGTCAATGGCGTGCGCGCAAAAAAATTCCAAAGTCCAAAATAGTGCATTTTTGGTCACTTTTTATATCATTTAAAAATGAATAAAAAGTGATCAATAAGTCCTATCAATGCAAAAATGGTACCGTTAAAAACTTCAGATCACGGCGCAAAAAATGAGCCCTCATACCGCCCCATACACGGAAAAATAAAAAAGTTATAGGGGTCAGAAGATGACAATTTTAAACGTATTAATTTTCCTGCATGTAGTTATGATTTTTTCCAGAAGTCCGACAAAATCAAACCTATATAAGTAGGGGATCATTTTAATCGTATGGACCTACAGAATACATATCAGGTGTCATTTTTACCGAAAAATTTACTACGTAGAAACGGAAGCCCCCAAAAGTTACAAAACAGCGTTTTTTTTTTTCAATTTTGTCGCACAATGATTTTTTTTCCCGCTTCACCATAGATTTTTGGGCAAAATGACTGACGTCATTACAAAGTAGAATTGGTGGCGCAAAAAATAAGCCATCATATGGATTTTTAGGTGTAAATTTGAAAGAGTTATGATTTTTTAAAGGCAAGGAGCAAAAAACGAAAATGCAAAAACGGAAAAACCTCCGGTCCTTAAGGGGTTAAATATAAATTTCGTTAGATACACGTTTTTCCTTCACTACTGTATATTTAAAAAAAAAATTTAATGGTACCCTAGGAAATTTTATTAAAAACAGGTATCTACATCACTTTTTTGGATCGCTAAAGTCCAAAAAAGATTAAAAACCGCCTGCAAAAATGCCAAAGTTAAACCCCACATATCGTTTTTCTTGGCGTTTTCTCACTCCCATAGACTTCTATTGGAGCAAAACGCAACAATTTTGCGAAAAAACGCCGGTTTGAGCGACACAGCATTTTTTTCAAAACACCAAAGAGCTGGAAAAAAAAAACGCCCAAAAAGTGAAAAAACGCCAAATGGATAAAAAAAACGCCAAGTGGAATTCGAAATTTGCGATTTCTCATTGATTTACAGCTAACACCTGGCCGCAGCATTTTTTGGCCAAAAAAACGCCATGCGGCAGAATTGGCGTTTTGCAGAAAAAAAGTGGAGACTTAGCCTAAGGGAGAACAGATTATCATTCAAATCTTATTTCATCAGGCTAGGGAAGTTTTATAAATCTTACAATACAATGACCATCTGTAGAGCAAATATAAACCCAATAGAAAAGAGGTAGACTACACAAAAACGAAGTGATCATCTTTATTAGTACATACAACAAAAAGGACATAAAATACATGAAAAACACAAACTGCTTCAAGAAAAGTCCTGCAGGGGAATAGCAAGGAATTCTGGTGCTGAGCAAACAATATTTTGCTCATAAAAAATATAATGGGGGTGGTATAGCTACATCCATGTGCAGACTATAAGTAAAAATGACTGTATAAAACCCACAATGATAATAAAAAGTAAAATGGTATGGAAAGAATCCAAGCCCTAAGTAGAAGAAAAACAATGGTATCGCACAGTCCCTATAGCTCAGTATCCTCAATAAAGTGCATCCACATGGAAGAATACAGCATTAACCACAGCTGAATACTATCCAATTCCCAAAAGTCCATCAGCCCACTAGTATTCCCAGCCATTACCTGCAGGTAAACACACCTCTCTAAAGCATTTCGCATACTGCTTGTTCACAGGGCACGGTCAAGGGAAGGTTTATCCAGTTTTTCAGCTGTTTTTTGTAACCATTGTAGCTTCAGTTTTCTGTTGTCGGCTGACAGGAGTAGAGAAGGTTAAGAAGCATCTCCACCCAATGATGAATACAGCTAATAGTAAAAACACTGCCATACTGTTCTGGTCATGGCTGAGGTAGCCACATTTTGTTGTTGTCTGCACAGTGAATGGTGCCAAGTATGCCAAGAATAGCATCATTATGTGGGATATTAATCTGCCAAATGTTATATTGCATCTGTTTCTTGTTTGCACATATTATTATCTCCCACGCAAAGGAACAACACTATCTTCACAGTTTGGTTGCATAACAGCTACTCAAACCACCCAGTTCTCAGTGGATTTTGGCACAGTGGATAATGGTATAAGTGTATTTACAAGTGATCTGCCTGTCATTTGTATCATGCTTTCCACAGGTATCATGGTGTATAGTTAAAGAGTATCTGTCATGATCTTGTTAAATTTTATAATCCTCCCAGTTCACTGCCCCCATCATGATAAACCACCCCCTGCCTTTTATATTTTATATTTTTTTTTTTAGTTTTCTACCTTGAAATTGCTCTGTATTTTCTGCTCAGTCTCAGTCAGATTCACAGACTGGGAAGGGGCATTACCCAGCAGGCATGACATCATCTGAAGCCATACAGGGGAGAACTTCCTCCCTCACTGTGCTACACACAGCTGAGAGCAGTTCAGTGTGAGATGAGCTATGATTGGCTAAGGCTTCATACACCCCCGCAGCATGTCCTGCTTTTGGACTTCTGCCAGGCCAGCAGGAGTCCAAAGTCTGTGCAAAAGATCGGGGGAAATATGCTCTGGACAAGTAGGGAGACACCTAGTGGCAGCTTTTTTAAACACAAATAAAACATAGAAAACGTTTTTTTTTTTTTTTATAAAGTACAAAGCACATTAGAAAGATTTTTTTATTTACCATAAGGAGTGCAATAGCAAACATTACTTTTAATGAGAGTGCCCAGTCAATGGTGAGGTTTAATTTGTTGATAATTGTTGACACCAGGTCAACCCAGTGTTCACTGTAGAAGAAGAAACATGGGGAATGTACTAAAACTGTCTAATTCTTAGCTCAGACTTAGACAGTCTTCAAATGCGCCAGATTTATCACAGTAACTCATGCGGTTTAATAATTCTGGCGCATCTGTAGACTGTCTGGCAATTGCGTAGCTAGGGTTGGTGTCACCCCCCTGCAAGTACGTTTTTTCCCCATTTAACACTGGGGGAGCTGTGCCCAGGTTAAAGGTTACACAATTTTCCTATGCAATATGCATAGTACACGCAGCATGTATAAGAACTTGAATATTGTGGATTTAAAAACTGCCTCAAAGGTCTTCCTATGCATGTTGCATAAGAATAAGTGGTGGGAGTAAAATTATTAACAACAGTTTATCTACTTGAAGTGACTGATGCCCATGATGTATTACGCCATGGAAAATTACTTTTATTGTTATAATCAAATAAACCCCTCTGGGACCCCCCCCCCCCCCAATCTCCTGTACGGGGCCTGACTACTTACCCGTCCTCAGCGTGCTCAGGCCCCCAACTTTACAGATGAGTGCAATTTACCGCCCACTTAGCCGATCACCAGATGAGGTGGGACATCCCAGCAGCTGGTGTTTGGCTGACCGGCTCATCAGTTGATCTCATCCAGGGAGGTGAGGGCCCCACCAATCTGTTTGTTATACCCTATTTAGTAATAGCCATTGGAGTAAAAGTTATTCTAATAATATTAGTGGTTGGAGACTTCATATAGTAGTAGGCGTTCTCTCCTAATTGTATATAGAAATAGATAGTGCACTTTGTTCTCTACTGTAGTGGGTAAGAGGGTCTAGAAGGTCCCAGCGGGGTTGTACTGGATGGCTTGCAGAGCTGCTCGCTTTTTTGAATTTGCTGTCTTGCTGCAGTTCTCAGTGTAAGACTGGGGCCCACATGATCTGGTCCAGGGAGGGGGGACATTAAATAGAGGCACATACTATTCGGCTGCTGTATAGCCACCTGACATGTACACACATATAAACAGATTATACACACACACACAGTATATACTCCAGGGCTTGACAAATGTGTCACAGTAAAATCTCCCTTAGCAGACACCTCCCCCTAGCAGACAGTTTTTAATTCCCCTGCTGAGTTCTATAAGACTTAAAGCATACCTGTCAGATCAGCCAAAAAAAAAAAACTGTTCTATGTTGCTCAGTACTAGAGATAAGCGAACTTACAGTAAATTCGATTCGTCACGAACTGCTCGGCTCGGCAGTTGATGACTTATCCTGCGTAAAATTAGTTCAGCCTTCAGGTGCTCCGGTGGGCTGGAAAAGGTGGATACAGTCCTAGGAAAGAGTCTCCTAGGACTGTATCCACCTTTTCCAGCCCACCGGAGCACCGGAAAGCTGAACTAATTTATGCAGGATAAGTCATCAACTACCGAGCCGAGAAGTTCGTGACAAATCGAATTTGCTGTAAGTTCGCTCATCTCTACTCAGTACCTCATCCTGATTATGTTTATGAGTATACGGCCTTTATTTCTGATAGAATTACCTTTTATATGCTGCTCATTGTAAAAGTTGTTCACCACAAGCTGGGGGAGTGTCCCTCTTCTCCTCAGTGTTATAACCACTCCCCCTCCTCCCCCTACCTCTCTCTGCTCAGAGTCAGAGCCTGGCAGTCAGCCAAGTATAGAAGTCTCATATGTGACCCTTTCCTCTCTGGTTTTATACAGGCTGTCAGGACATGTTAGGAGTTGTAGTTTTAGAGCAACTGCAGATTGACTGTATGTGGAGGGATCATATAAAATTACAACTCCTATCATGTCTTCACAGCCTGTATATCTGTCAGGGCATGATGGGATTTGTAGTTTTATATGATTCCTAAACAAACAGTCACACTGCAGCCACTATAGAACTACAACTCCTATCATGCCCTGACAGCCTGTATATGTCAGGGCACGATGGGAGTTGTAGTTTCAGAGAGTGACAGGTCAGGGAGAGAACATATACAAATATATGGAACAGTACTAAATATATACACATATATTCTCTCCGTAACCCAGTGTTTCCCAACCAGAGTGCCTACAGCTTTTTCAAAACTGCAACTCCCAGCATGCCCGGACAGCCTTTGGTTGTCCGGGCATGCTGGGAGTTGCAGTTGTGCAACATCTGGAGGCACCCTGGTTGGGAAACAGTGCTCTAACCTGTCACTCTCTGAAACTACAACTCCCATCGTGTCCTGACAGATATACAGGCTGTCAGGACATGTTAGAAGTTATAGTTTCAGAGAGTTTACTGTACCCTAAACATCCACCCACAATGCCTGCCCCGCTACTCCGGGCTCTTGCAAGCGGCGATGTCCGGGGGTCGGCAGTTCCTGCGGGGAGCACTCTGGGCTGCCTCTCCATCCTGCAACACAGCCGGGGGACCGCAACATTGCCGGGGGACTATGAAGAAAAAAATCAAGGGAAAAAAATCCAGCTCCTGTTGAATAGCAGAAATCCTAAAACTTAACTTTTAATCATGCACATTAAAAAAGGGGAATACCACGGCAGGTGGCAAGTGACATGTCACCCTAAAATCAGGAGCAGACGCGTTTCGGCCTGTTGCTCTTAGTCATGGCACTGACACCATGTCCCACGGGGGTTTAAATACCGGTACCTACTGAGACAATCCCAGAACCCACCATGGGTCACACTCTCCACCCCTGTCAGACAGGAACTGACATATGGATCAAGTGAGAGCCAGGCGAGGTCAACCAGGTGAGGCATAATTACACCTAGCAGGGATGAAACCACATTAACCTCTTCCTGGCCTGAGTAGAAAAGTTAAAACACACAAGTATGCTAGTGAAGATATATTGAACTATATTATTGTGTAACTCATGTATCTCCACGCATACCACCATATAACACGTGATCATCAGGAACATGGTGCGTGGAACGATACAAGGTATATACATACATATATATATATATATATATATATACACCTATATATATATATATATATATACATATAAATACACATATAGAGGGGCATTTACTAAGGGGTTTAGTCATTTTTTTCTATTTTTGGCGCAAAATTGTCGCAATTGCGCCTACCCTATTTTTTGTGCGACTTTCTCTAGCAAGAGCTAGAAAGTCAATTTTTTTTCCCCGCTTAATTTACGCAAGTTTTCAGTTTTTACTTGCAGTGGTCAGGTATTTATTAACTGAGACAGTCGCAGTTGCACAATAAACTGTCGCAACGGCCGTAAAAAATTACAAAATTTACTCCAGCTCCAACATGGAGCAGGAAAAGCTACTGCCGCCAGGGCTCCGACATGCTTTCTCCCCGCTACCCTCACTGCGCTACCGGGACACTACAGTGATTTACATCCCCCCCTCTCACCTGCCAGCGCCACACAACTCCCATCTGTCTGCTGTTGCAAGACTACAAGTCCCAGCATGCCCTTACAGTGAGGACACGCTGGGAGTTGTAGTCTTGTAGCAGCGGGAGCTGAGCGGCGCGTGCGGGAGACAAGGGGGGGGGGTAGTGGGGAGGCCGTATGAGGAGGCTTTGGCTGTCAGGGCTTGCTGGGTGTTGTAGTTTGGCAACAGCTAGAGGGCCACAGTTTGCAGACCACTGGTGTGTGGTCTGTAAACTGTAGTCCTCCAGCTGTTGCAAAACTAAACAGCTGAAGGGGACCGGCGAAGACGTTCACTTACCCTTCCGAGGCTCCAGCGACTATCGCTGACGGAGATCGTCGTGCTGCGCTGGTTCCTACGGAAGCTGGTAAGTTGCCCAAGCTTCCCAACCAGGGTGCCTCCAGATGTTGCAAGACTACAACCCCCAGCATGCCTAGACAGCCTTTGACTGTCCAGGCATGCTGGGAGTTGTAGTTTTGCAACATCTGGAGGCAACCTGGTTGGGAAACACTGGCCTAAAACAGTGTTTCCCAACCAGGGTGCCTCCAGATGTTGCAAAACTACAAGTCCCAGGTTGGGAAACACTGTGCCCGGCCTCCGCCCCACCTTACTGTAAGGGCTTGCTGGGAGTTATAGTCCTGCAGCTGGGGGCAGGGGACAAGCTTGTCACTTGCCCACACATCTCCTGCACCACAAAACTACAACTCCCAGCATGTCCTTACTGTAAGGGCATGCTGGCAGTTGTAGTCGTGCGGGGCGGGAGATGTGTGAGCAGGTGATAATAAATGTACTAACCCATTTTTTTTTTCTTCTCATTTCAGATCCGTGTATCCTGTGGACTTCTTCGGATTCGGTGGACTACTTCGATGACCAGCGTTTTTCTTTGTTTGATTTTAATAAAATGGTTAACGAGGGCTTGTTGGGGAGTGTTTTTTGTAATAAAAATTTTTTAAAACCTGTTGTGTTTTTTCCTTACTTTACTAGACAGGCTTAGTAGTGGAAGCTGTCTTATAGACGGAGTCCATTACTAAGCTGGGCTTAGCATTAGTCCCAAAAACAGCTAGCGCTAACCCCCTATTATTACCCCGGTACCCAATGACACAGGGGTGTCGGGAAGAGCCGGTACCAACAGGCCTGGAGCATCAAAAATGGCGCTCCTGGGCCTAGGCGGTAACAGGCTGGCGTTATTTAGGCTGGGGAGGGCCAGTAACAATGGTCCTCGCCCACCCTGGTAATGTCAGGCTGTTACTGTTTGGTTGGTATTTGGCTGAGAATGAAAATAAGGGGGACCCTATGCGTTTTTTTTAAAATAAATAATTAAATATTTTTAAAAAACACATAGGGTCCCCCCTATTTTTATTCTCAGCCAAATACCAACCAAACAGTAACAGCCTGACGTTACCAGGGTGGGCGAGGACCATTGTTACTGGCCCTCCCCAGCCTAAATAACGCCAGCCTGTTACCGCCTAGGCCCAGGAGCGCCATTTTTGACTCTCCGGGCCTGTTGGTACCGGCTCTTCCCGGCACCCCTGTGGTGTTGGGTACCGGGGTAATAATTGGGGGTTAGCGCTAGCTGTTTTTGTGGCTAACGCTAAGCCCGGCTTAGTAATGGACTCCGTCTATAAGACAGCTTCCACTACTAAGCCTGTCTAGTAAAGTAAAAAAAAAAACACAACAGGTTTAAAAAAAATTTTATTACAAAAAAACACTCCCCCACAAGCCCTCTTTAACCATTTTATTAACATCAAGCAAAGAAAAACGCTGGTCGTCGAAGTAGTCCACCGAATCCGAAGGAGTCCACAGGATACACGGATCTGTAGAAGAAGTAACCAAAAAAAAAGTGTAAGTACCTTTAGGGAGAAAAAAACTGTGTTAAAAAAATGTAATAAACACACACACACACACACACTAAACGCCGTTTACCACTATTCTGAGCCATGACTACAATTTAGTTATTGAATTATTTAGATGTGGTGAAAAAGCTAAAAAAAAAAACAAAACTCATAAACAAAAGATCCAGATGGAAACCTAGCAGCCAAACCTATTCAGACAGCAGGAAAAAGGAACAGACTATTTTTTCTACTACATGAAGTAAATTTCCCACTTTTGCCTATGTGTGCCAAATTTATTAATGCCGTGCAACAATTTAGTAAATTTGTCCCACATAGTCAAAAATGAAGTAGAAAAAAACAGGGTAAAAACCAGACTACATAGTAAAAGATTAGTAAATGCCCCTCATAATGTGTACACCAATGGGTGTCTCAAACGCATGGTGTGAACACACCATATTCCTCCGTGTGAAATTTCTTTGCTCAAACATCAAACCATGTACACACAGTGCGGAATAAATCAATAAATGCTGATGTCAGGGACATAAGTGATAATATACCAACTGGCATTAATGTTTAGCATGACTGTGAGATAATAATACATTGTCCCATCAGCGATTATTCCTGCTACTGCAGATGATGTAGCAAGTATCACATTCATTGCTACTGGATCTGAATGAAGCACTGGCAATCAATGGCAACAGCCTCCATAATATCGTATCTCTAAAATTCTATCACAAAACAGGTATTGATGGCAACAAATTCATAAGAAATTGAAAAAGATAAATAAGAAATATATATAAATATGTTGCCAAAAATTTTTTTTTATAAAAAAAATATATATAAAAAAAAAACAACATACACATACCAAATTTCCTGGTCTTGGGTTGCTGCTCAGGATTCTGCTGATGTATGTGCACGTGCTCGCTCCTCGTGGCCACGCGCAGTGAGAGGGCCGGGAGCGAGCACAGCAGCGCTGGACCTGCTGTCAATCAAGAAAACCATGACGTAGGCGATGACGGCAGGACGGGGCAAGACTGGTATGTGTCCCAGAAGGCAGGAGGACCCCCTAGTGGCCAGTTTTTTGACTGGCTTCTTCACCATGAAATTCTAAAAATGTTCTGATGAAAGCAATTACAAAACAATATTTATAACATATCAAAAGTTTTTATATCTGACGGTGCCCATTTAATATATTTGCACCCTCCAAATAGGGGACATTCCCAATAGCGAACACACCCAATAGGGGACAAAACACTCCTAATAAGGGACAACCAGGCTTATGTGCCGGCCCTACCTTGCACATAGGGTCACCGTCAGGGGGTACAGCCAATACCCCAGTAAGGGACCCAGGCCCCCGCTCCACCCACTGCAGAAGCCCCAGCACAGAAGCAGAAGACCAATGTTTAAACAGTGGTCTCCTGCTTCTGTACATCTGCTATTTGATTCCCCTTTTATTGCCCTCTGTGCAAATTCATCACCCCTCTTTACCACCCCCTGTGCCAGTTTATTGCCCCTTTATCCCCCTGTGCCAAAGGGAAATTATGTGGCACAGGGGGTAGGGGGGGATACTTTGGCACAATGCACGGGAGAATAAGATGGCACTGGGTATAAAAGAAATGATACGGGCATAAGGGGAGATTAAAAGACGCTGGGAGATTCTACTGTAATATTGCTTTTTATCATCTTTTATAGGTAATTACATTCTGGAGTGAGTACAGGACAGCATTCCGTCATTTAGAAAGAATTTTGAGCCTTTTTCCCTATAGCGGACACTTTTTTATTCCCCGTGAGTGTCAGCTATTGGGAGATCCTACTGTATGAATCTAGGGGCCTTGTGTCCCCCGGATGCTCAGACATTCGTTCCTCCTCACATTTTTCTTCTCCATTTGTGAGGAAGTGAATCCGCTGCCCAGTTGTACCTACCAGCATGCCCCGTGAGGGAGGATTATGATTGATCAGTGGCGGAATGTGGAAAATATAAGCAGAGGAGCAGGCGGCATCAGTAGCTTCCAGTTTTGTCATTGCCATGGCAACCTGGCATGCAGACAGTATATACACATACTAACAGGTATATAGTATATGCAGACAGTATATACACATACAAACAGTATATGCAGACAGTATATACACATACAAACAGTATATGCACACAGTATATACACATACAAACAGTATATGCAGACAGTATATACACATACAGACAGATATGCAGTATATGCAGACAGTATATACACATACAGACAGATATTCAGTATATGCAGACAGTATATACACACACATAATACAATGTAAAAATATAGATACACACATTTACTTACAATACAACAAAGTTCCAGGGGGTCCAGAAGTATATTGCAGGGGTCCATAAGAATAGAAGACCTCACAGAGCACCGTGCTCACTGCCCCTCCCCCTCCTCTGTCCTGACTGCAAGGAAGAGTAAGCAGGCTGGGAGGAGGGGAAGGGGCCTGAAGGGAGAGAATGGGCACTGTCATATGTTAAATTTGACCAGGGCCTTTGAAGTTAGTACTGCCATGATAGCGGTCCTGGCAGCGGGACATGAGGGGCCCCAGAGACAGACCTACCTGGTGGTGTCACCCTGCTTGAGGGTGTTACCCAGGGTGGTTCCCACCCCTCTATCAACACCACTGCTGTCTGGTCTAAGGGGGGGATTTTTTAAAGCTTGTACACTAGTTTTTTACCACCAAAAATCACAAATTTGTGCACAAGCCTCAGTTCACGCAAAACATTTCTGACTATTTATCTCCCACTTTTTTTTAAACAGAAGGACACAACCCAATGGACTAACTATATTATACATCAGGAATTGCTGTAAATTAAAGGGGTACTCCAGCGCTAAGACATCTATCCCCTATCCAAAGGATAGGGGATAAGATGCCTGATCGCGGGGGTCCCGCCACTGGGGACCCAAGTGACCTTGCACACAGCACCCTGTTAGAATTAGTCCCCAGAGCGTCTTCGGGTCTGATTACTGGCGATCACGAGGACGGAGCATTGTGATGTCACGGCTCTGCCCCCGTGTGACCTCACGCTCCGCCCCCTCAATGCAAGCCTATGGGAGGGGGTGTGACAGCTGTCGGAGTACCCCTTTAAGCCTGAATTCAACCTCTGGTGCATGGATAATGAAAGATCTGCCACATTTACCTCTGTCCATGTCAGGAACTGTCCAGAGCAGGAGAGGTTTGCTTTAGATTCAGTTTCAAACATGGACAGTGGTAGCAGTGGGGAGCACTGTGTCAGATTGGAAAGAACTATTGTGATTCCTCAGCGTACAATATTAATAGGTTCCGTGATAACCGTTGTATAATGAGACCGTAACTATATGGAAACCTGCTAACTGGTTCTAAAGCTCCTGAAATCTCAACCTGCTATAGGAAAATAAGCATGAATAAAACAGAATAAAGCAAAATAAGCATAAAAAGTACAGATAAACCAAGTCCTTACTTTTTATTGTTAGAAGGAGCGAAAAGAAATCACTTTCTAGAAGGATAAGAGCACCTTTAGGATCTAAGAGTGTCCCATGTGAACGAAGTCGTAGAAAGCTTGCCTATCCACTGCTCCATCTACTGTCTTTGGGATTGCTAGTGATAGCCCAGCACTGTAGTCGACTCCTTCAGTGCCATTGAGGGTGAATAGATTGGTGGTCATGCAGACGTACTTATGCTCAATTAGCACAGCATTCTTAGGCTGCTGTCAAAGGGGTAGTCCAGTGGTAAAAAACGTATCCCCTATCCTAAGGATAGGGGATAAGTTTCAGATCGCGGGGGGTCCGACCGCTGGGGCCCCCCACAATCTCCTGTATGGGGCCCGGACAGCCTGCGGGAAGGGGGCGTGTTGACCACCGCACGAAGCGGCGGCTGACACGCCCCCTGAATACAACTCTATGGCAGAGCCGGAGTGCTGCCTTTGGCAATCTCCGGCTCTGCCATAGCGATGTATTGAGGGGGGCGTGTCAGCCTCCACTTCGTGCGGTGGTCAATACACGCTATCTGGCCGGAGAGCCGGGGCCCCGTACAGAGAGATCGCGTTAGCATTCATGTTTTCTTTACAGTGCAGGTGTTCTTTTACTGTTCTCAATTCAGTTCACTTGTTCTGCTAGACTCATCAGGCAATCAGCATTCACAGTGTTTAGTGTAGAATATTGATGCTGATTGGCTGGTGATCAGTCAGGAGCTTTGGACTTGGCTGATAACAGCTGGGACTAAAATTGAATAACTGGATAATGCAGTCTATCGCTATGCACTACATTCCAGTTACAGGGCACTGATCCTTTCTGCTGTCACCCGAGGGTGTTCAGAAGAATTCCTTAAGACACTGTTGCCTATATCAAATGTAAAGCCCTGGAACCAAGGGTGCTATATAAACAAATAATAATAATAATAATACCTCCCAGTTATCCCATTCCAGTTGCAGACATTATTACTATTTACTAGTTATACATATAAATAAAGTTGACCTTTGTTTACTGTTTTGTATAACAGGGAGTTATTTAACAATTCAAAAGAATGTAAAGAAAAACTGCAACAATGTCTAAGTGAACTGCAGTGTTTATTATTCACAAATCCTAAAGACTCCCCCAGGCTGTGAAATGGGTGGTGTGAGCATCTCCTACTTGTCTGAACTGCAGAACCAGTGCCACGACATATTCCAGATTATTAGAAAGGCTTGTGCCGTCTTGAACAGGACAATTTATGCAAGAATTCCCAGAATACAAAATGGACCAAAGATAATAAAAAAAAAGGCTTGCACTTAGATGCCCTGTTACATAACTATTCTTACCTAACCATTCAAGGACACATCAGAATCGATGCATTACAAAGAAGTGCAAATCCCCCAAAAAGTATAATTTAGGGGGCATTCACACCACGTTTGTGCAATACAGTTCCCGTATACATTTTCAATGTGAAAACCGTATGGAACCGTATTGAAAACCGTATGCATTGACTCTTCATTGAAAACCGTATGCCAAAAGATGCATCAGGTTGTGTCCGTTTTGCATCCTGTACGGTTTTGTCAGTTTTTTTTTCCCGTCCCCAAAACCGTAGTCTACGGCTGCATTCACATCTCGTTTTGTACATACAGGTGCCGTAACTCCATTTACTTTAATGAGCTGACCGGAGTCAAACGGTGACTCCGGTAGGCTCAGTTTTGACCCATACGCGGTTTCCTAACCGGACCTCAAACCGTAGTATACTACGGTTTTAGGTCCGGTCCATAACCGGATACGGGTCAAAACTGAGCCTATCGGAGTCACCGTTTGACTCCGGTCAGCTCATTAATGTAAATGGAGTTACGGGCTGATCCGGCTGGGGTACGGGAGCATCCGGTTTTCCCCTCCCCCAGCCGGATCCGACACCCGTATGTACAAAACGAGATGTGAATGCAGCCTACCACGGTTTTTGGTCTGGGTGAAAAACTGTATTAAACCGTATAGGTTTTTTTTTTTTAACATGGGAGTCAATGGGAACCGTACAGAACTGTATGTGCATACAGTTCCATCCGGTTTTCACCATACGGTTTTTGACTTTGCACAGTTTTTTTTCTTGGAATTTCAATCAAACAAGTGAAACTTTATTCAAAATGGAGTGAAAAGTTAAAAACGTATACGTTTTTTTCTTAAAAAACGGATGCAACCGGACATCATTTTTCAAACCATATATGGTTTTTAACTGTATACAGGTTGAAATTTGTACTCATTTTTTTGATACAGTTTAGTCAGGTTTTGAGAAATCAGTTTTTCATCAAAAACCTGATATGGGAACTGTATTGCAAAAACGTGGTGTGAACTCAGCCTTAGATTACTAGAGAAACTGATTAATGTGATAAATTCTGCAACTCTCTCATCCATCGTAAAGGGGATTTGCCAAAATTACTGCATTAAAGGGGTACTCTGCCCTTAGACATCTTATCCCCTATCCAAAGGATAGGGGATAAGATGTCAGATCGCCGCGGTCCCGCTGCTGGGGAGCCCCTGGATCGCCGCTGCGGCACTGAGCTATCATTGCTGCACAGAGCAAGTTCGCTCTGTGCGTAATGACGGGCGATATAGGGGACGGAGCAGCGTGACTTCTTGGCTCTGCCCCTTGTGACATCACGTCCTGTCCTTTTAATGCAAGTCTATGGCAGGGGGCGTGACGACCGCCACGCCCCCTCTCATAGACTTGTATTGAAAAGGGCGGGCCGCGACGTCACGAGGGGTGGAGCCGTGATGTAACGATGCTCCGGCCCCTGTATCGCCCGTCATTACGTGCAGAGCGAACTTGCTCTGTGCAGTAATGATAGCGCGGTGCTGCAGCGGCGATCCTGGGGCTCCCCAGCAGCGGGACTGCGGCAATCTGACATCTTATCCCCTATCCTTTGGATAGGGGATAAGATGTCTAGGGGCGGAGTACCCCTTTAAGGTGAATACAACTGATTTTCAGTCACAAATTTCTGCATCAAATTGGTCATGTGTGAAGATAACTTTACAATGGATGGTTTTTTAATACAATAGGTTTTGAAAACACCTTCCTCATGTGGTGGAAATGTTTCATGTGGAAAAATGTATATTCTTAAATGTATAGGGGGTGATGTCTGCAGTAAGTCAACAGCACAATCCACATGTAACATGGATTTTGTTGTGGAATCACTGTCCTTAAAAAGCAAGAGATAAAGCAGTAATTTTCTGCCAAATTCTGACCCTGCCATCTGAATATCGACATTTATCAGACCGGGCAACGTTTTTCCAGTCTTTCATTGTTCAGTTTTTGTGAGCCTCTGTGAATTGTAACTACAGTTCCCTGTTGTCAGCTGACGGGGGTGGCACCTGGTGTGGTCTTCTGCTGCTGTAGCCCATCTGCTTAAGATTGGTTCAACATATTGTGCATTCAGATATGGTGGTCTTCATGCTTTGGTTATAACGAGTGGTTATCCGAGTTACTGTTGCCTTTCTGTTATCTCAAACCATTTTGCCCATTCTCATCTGACATCAACAAGGCATTTTCACTGGATATTTTATTCCTTGTTTTGGGCTATTTTCTGTAAACCTTAGAGATGGTTTTGCGTGAAAATTCCAGTAGATCAGCAGTTTCTGAAATACACAGACTGTGCCCCTCTGGCACCAACCACCATGTCACATTCAAAGTCACTTAAATTTACTGTCTCCCTAGTTCTGATGTTTGTTTTGAACTGCAGCAAGTTGTCTTGACCACGTGTACATGCCTAAATGCATTGAGTTACATCCATATGATTGCCTGGTTAGCTGTTTGTGTTAATTTATTGAACAGGTGTATGTAAGTAGCCAGTGAGTGTAAATATATATATATATATATGTATATTTTATAAATGAATGTCTCCCCTAAGAAGTTTATTAGTCACTGTGTATGTGTGTGTATGTATATATATATATATATATATATATATATATATATATATATATATAAAAATTAAAGTAATAAGAGTCAATTTTCTAGAGCTGTGGGCTCATGTCCATAGCTGTACTATAGGTCCATGTGGCTTTGATCAGTAATATGGCGCCAAGTCCATGGGCTCATCTCTATGTAACCGATTTTCATCTGAAGACATACAGAATTTTTTTTATGTCCTATGGCATCATGAGAACAAAAAAACATGTTCATTATTAGATGCCTAGTTATGGAACTATTCTTTACTAAAAGGGGTACTCCACTGGAAAACATTTTTTTTTTTTTTTTTTTTTATAATCAACTGGTGCCATAAAGTTAAACAAATTTGTAAATTACTTCTATTAAAAAATCTTAATCCTTCCAGTACTTAACTTTCTGGCACCAATTGACTTAAAAAAATGTTTTCCAGAGACTTTAAAGCAAAAGGCTCTGTAATAGGATGCTATAAAATACATGCTCATGCTTGCTGCTACAGTTATCTTCAGTTATCTAAGAGTAGAGGTCTGGGGTGTTCGGCTTCTAATGAGGTCACACCCAGAGAGAAGCATGAAATCCGAAACTCTTTACCTGTCTTACAATATAACTCCTTAAGGGGATTTGTCACATTTCTTGTTGGATTCTTCAGGGGAGAGGATCGACTCATTGTGGTGGTGGGTGAGTAGTGCAAAACTTTCTTAAATATATTGTTCAGGATTGGTGGGGGTCTCACACTCATAAAGCGGTGTTTCCCGACTAATGTGCCTACAGCTGTTGTAAAACTACAACTCCCAGCATGGCTGGACAGCCGAAGGCTGTCCAGCCATGCTGGGAGTTGTAGTTTTGCAACAGCTGGAAGCACACTGGTTGGGAAACATTGTCACAAGGTGATGACATATCATAGCAACATGCCATGGTCTGATAAGATGTTAACAGTTGCTGTGTTATGCAAGCATCAAGTATACTTTTTCAAGCTCTATTCATTTCTAAACATTTTAAAATAGCAAATAGGTATGGGACAATTCAGATAAAATGAGTGTCCTATAAATATAACCCCTCTCCGAGATGGTGAGTCTGACTGTTTTTTTTCTAAAAAGGTTGTTTTTGTAATTCTTTGCATATTATACTATCCATAAGTGAAGATTCTGCAAAGATAACCTCCCTGTATTACACAAGATCAAAGAGTATCATATAACAGCTCAGCAAAGCTAGTACCTTATGAGATTTTTTTTTATTACAATGAGACTAGTTACCTAGCGGCAGTTAAATGTATCTATATCTCACACATAAATGTATGTATAACTCCGTTATACATACATTATAACTATCTATAACTCAACAGATTGCTTCTTTCATTTTTAAAGAGATCTGGGAAGAATGAAATAAGCAATCTGATTGGTTGCTTTGGGCAACTGCACCACTCTTCCACTGCACAGGTTTTGAGAAATCTCCCTCCATATTCCAAAATATATTCACTATAAAGAGGTAGATACCAGCTGTACACAGGATCTGTATACCATATAAGTGATTATATATAGGACCATATAGAGGTAGATACTAGCTGTACACAGGATCTGTATACCATATAAGTGATTATATATAGGACTATATAGAGGTAGATACCAGCTGTACACAGGATCTGTATATCATATAAAGTGAGGCAAAAAAGTATTTAGTCAGCTACCAATTGCGCAAGTTCTCCCATTTAAAAAGATGAGAGGCCTGTAATTTTCATCATAGGTATACCTTATCTATGAGAGACATAATGAGAAAAAATCCATAAAATCACATTGTCTGATTTTTAAAGAATTATTTGCAAATTATGGTGGAAAAAATATTTGGTTAATAACAAAAGTTTTGTTGGCAATGACAGAGGTCAAACGTTTTCTGTAAGTCTTCACAAGGTTTTCACACCCTGTTGCTGGTATTTTGGCCGATTCCTCCATGCAGATCTCTGGATCTTTCATTGTCATGCTGAAAGACCCAGCCACGTTGCCCTTGCTAATGGAAGGAGGTTTTCACTCAAAATCTCACGATACATGGCCCCATTAATTCTTTCCTTTACATGGATCAATTGTCCTGGTCCCTTTGCAGAAAACAGCCCCAAAGTATGATACTTCCACCCCCATGCTTCACAGTAGGTATGGTGTTCTTTGGATGCAACTCAGCAATCTTTCTTTTTCAACGAGTTGAGCTTTACCAAAAAGTTCTACTTTGGTTTCATCTGACCATATGACATTCTCCCAAATCTCTTCTGGATCATCCAAATGCTCTCTAGCAAACTTCAGATGGGCCCAGACATGTACTGGCTTAAGCAGGGGGACACGTCTGGCACTGCATGATTTGAGTCCCTGGTGGCGTAGTGTGTTACTGATGGTAGCCTTTGTTACTTTGGTCCCAGTTTTCTGCAGGTCATTCACTAGGTCCCCCTGTGTGGTTCTGGGATTTTTGCTCACCGTTCTTGTGATCATTTTGACACCACAGGGTGAGATCTTGCGTGGAGCCCCAGATCGAAGGAGATTATCAGTGGTCTTGTATGTCTTCCATTTTCTAATAATTGCTCCCACAGTTGATTTCTTTACACCAAGCTGCTTGCCTATTGCAGATTCAGTCTTCACAGCCTGGTGCAGGTCTACAATTTTGTTTCTGGTGTCCTTCGACAGCTCTTTGGTCTTGGCAATAGTGGAGTTTGGAGTGTGACTGTTTGAGGTTGTGGACAGGTATCTTTTATACTGATAACAAATTCAAACAGGTGCCATTAATACAGGTAACTAGTGGAGGACAGAGGAGATTCTTAGGCTACGTTCAGACTACGGAATCTCCGGGCAGAAAATTTCCGCCCGGAGATTCTGAGGTCTGCCTGCGCCGACTGAATCAGTCGGCGCTAGGACCACGCGGACACTGCAGTCTCCCATAGACTGCAATGTGTTCCGCGAGGAATTCCGCCTGAAGAAAGAGCACCGCCTTTCTTCAGGCGGAAATTTCTAAGTGGATTTACTAAGCGGATTTTCCGCTTCACAAATTCCGAAGTGTGAATTTGTGAACGGAAAACCATTCACTACACTAGACATTTTAGCAAGCGGAATTTCTGACGGAAATTTTACGACTGAATTTCTGTCGGAAATTCCGTAGTCTGAACCTAGCCTTAGGCTAGGTTCACACTACGGAATTTCTGCCTGCAATTCTGCTTTGAAATTGCAGGCGGAAATTCCGCTTGCTAAAATTTATAGTGTAGTGAATGGGTCGGAATTTGTGAAGCGGAATTTGTGATCGGAAAATCCACTTGGAAATTCCCGCCTGAAGAATGGCGTTGCTCATTCTTCAGGCGGAAATACTCGTGGAACACATTGCAGTCTATTGGAGTCTGCAGTGTCCGCACGGTCCTAGCACAGACTTATTCAGTCAGCGCTGGCCGCACTCGGAATCTCCGGGCGGAAATTTTCTGCCCGGAGATTCCGTAGTCTGAACCTAGCCTTACAGTTAAAGTTCTGTGAGAGCCAGAAATCTTGCTTATTTGTAGGTGACCAAATACTTATTTTCCACCATAATTTGCAAGTAAATTCTTTAAAAATCAGACAATGCGATTTTATGGATTTTTTTTCTCGTTATGTCTCTCATAGTTAAAGGGGTATTCCAGGAAAAACTTTTTTTTTTTTAATATCAACTGGCTCCAGAAAGTTAAACAGATTTGTACATTACTTCTATTAAAAAAATCTTAATCCTTTCAATAATTATCGGCTGCTGAAGTTGAGTTGTTATTTTCTGTCTGGCAACAGTGCTTTCTGCTGACATCTCTGCTTGTCTTGGGAACTGCACAGAGTAGAAGAGGTTTGCTATGGGGATTAGCTTCTAAACTGGGCGGTTCCCGTGTCATCAGAGAGCACTTAGACAGGAGAGAACAACTCAACTTCAGAAGCTCATAAGTACTGAAAGGATTAAGATTTTTTTAATAGAAGTAATTTACAAATCTGATTAACTTTCTGGAGCAAGTTGATTATTAAAAAAAAAGTTTTTTCCTGGATAACCCCTTTAAGGTATACCTGTGATGGAAATCACAGGCCTCTCTCATCTTTTTAAGTGGGAGAACGTGCACAATTGGTGGCTTACTAAATACTTTTTGCCCCACTGTAAGTGATTATATACAGGACTATATAGAGGTAGATACCAGCTTTACACAGTACAGAAAGACAAATAAAGTAACAGCACAACTCTAAGGCTTTGGTGTTCAAATCAGGGCTGAAGATTTATTGCACCATAAAACATAAAGCACTTTATGTTATATGGTGCATCTTCAGCCCTGATTTGAACACCGAAACCTTGGAGTTGGACTCCACAGGTGATTAAGGGTACGTTCACACCTGCGTATTGTCTGCTGGAGATTTGCTGTAGCAGATTTTGCTACCGCTTAAAGTCAGTGGGCAGCATAATCTGCAGCAGAAAATACACATGTGTGAATGTAGCCATAAACTTACATCTAGGGACTTACAGATGGCGTCTTTTCTGATCAGCGGCGTCCTCTTTCCTTTTCTTCCCCATTTGGATCAGACCAACATGACGGCTTCTTCCAGCCAAAACTTCATCTCTTCAGCATCTGCAGGGCAAACATGTTAGACTCTGCATTTTTCCAGTGCCCTCCCCTACACAATCTCCCCATCATAAAATGCCCCCTTGGTGTCCCGCTAAGAAAAAATGGGCATGTAGGTAGCCAAGTAGTCAGGTATGTAGGTAGGTAACTAGCCAGGTAGTTAGGTAGCCAGTTTTTTTTTTAGGTAAGTAGGTAGGTAGTCAGGTATGTGGCTAGGCAATTAGGTAGGCATGTATGAAGATAAGTTAGGTAGCCGGTATGACTGTAGGTGAGTGTTTCCCAACCAAGCTGCCTTCAGCTGTTGCAAAATTATAACTCTCAGCATGCTTAAACAGGCTTTGGCTGTCTAGGCATGCTAGGAGTTGTAGTTTTGCAACACCTGGAGGCACCCTGGTTGTGATACACTGCCTTAGAAGGTTTCTAAGGCAGCATTCCCCAACTAATGTACCTCAAGCTGTTGCAAAAGTACAACTCTCAGTTTGCTCAAACAGCCTTTCGCTGTCTGGGCATGCTGGGATTTGTAGTTTTGCAACACCTGGAGGCACCCTGGTTGTGGAACACTGACTTGGAAGCCTTTCAATTCTGTGTTTTTTTTTTACAACCAAGGTGCCTTTAGATGTTGCAAAACTACAACTCCCAGCAAGCCCAGTCTGGGCATGCTGAGAGTTGTAGTTTTTCTACATCTACAGAGGGACATAAGATGGCGGTGGGATCATGGTGTTGCCAACACCTCTACCCCACCTCTTCACCATGTGGGTCAAATACCTTTCTGGCAAGCCGGCCCTTCCAGGTCCACACCGAGCCTCCCAAATGCCACAGCTCCCTCGAGGTCAAGGCTCTCCACTCCTTCTCAGTGCCAAACTGAGGGGCGGGGCAGCGTTTTCTGGTGGGCTACACCAGGGCAAGCCCAAGACATTGTGCTGCTTTGGTCGGCCTCCAAAAAAAAAAAATGACATAAAATTGCACTGCATATTCAAGAGCTCCACAGCAATGCAACTCACATTAATATGCAGCATTAGGTAGGCAGCATAGTTCCCCCACATTAGGCAGGCAGCATAGTTCCCCCACATTAGATAGGTAGCATAGTTTCCCCACATTAGGTAGCAGTATCCCAACATTAGGTAGTATAGTTTCCCCACATTAGGTAGCATAGTTTCCCCACATTAGACAGCATAGTTTACCCACCTTAGGTAGCAGTATCCCCACACTAGGTAGCATAGTCCCCCCCCCCCCCGACACACACAGACACACACACACACACACATACACACACACACACACACACAGACACGCTCACCTGGCCTGCGCAGCACTTCTTCTCCGCCGGCGGCCTAACGAGTGGAATCCTCCTGCACGGGTCTGCGAAGGAATGTCACTTGCGCGATGTCCCTCGTCAGACCCGTGCCGGCCAGCAGGCTCACTGTCTTAAAGTGGACACTGCACTATTGTGCCGCAGGCGGTTTAAAACAGTGAGCAGTGACAGCGCAGCGGCAAGGCCTGCCTAAGTGGTAAAAATCGGCCCCGTGAGAGACCCAGAGCTATTGCCGTTCCACTCGGGGCTGTAGCCCCGTTAGCCCCCCTGGCGACACCCCTGAGCTCAACAGTTAAATGTATCTATAGCTCAACAGTTAAATGTATCTAAACAACTGATTAAAAATTTTAATTGCTGCAAAATAACTCTTACGGGAGATTTTACGAGATTTTTTTAACCTGCTTTTACAGACTTTGTGTGTTAAATTGTTAATTGTTATATTTTATGGAAATTTTACCCTGGGAATATGTGTAAATAAAAAAAGTTATTATAAAATGTTAAAGGGGTATTCCAGGAAAAAACTTTTTTATATATATCAACTGGCTCCAGAAAGTTAAACAGATTTGTAAATTACTTCTATTAAAAAATCTTAATCCTTCCAATAGTTATTAGCTTCTGACGTTTTCTGTCTAACTGCTCAATGATGATGTCACGTCCCGGGAGCTGTGCATGATGGGAGAATATCCCCATAGGAACTGCACAGCTCCCGGGACGTGAGTCATCAGAGAGCAGTTAGACAGAAAACAGCAACTCAACTTCAGAAGCTAATAACTATTGGAAGGATTAAGATTTTTTAATAGAAGTAATTTACAAATCTGTTTAACTTTCCGGAGCCAGTTGATATATAAAAAAAAGTTTTTGCCTAGAATATCCCTTTAAGACTTTTCTAGGACAAAAAAATAAAATAAAAAAAGATGGCCTATCAATATTGGATCAGTAGGGGGAGGGGTGGACTGCCAACAACTCAACGAGTCAGCTAACCGTAGGGGAGTCGTGGCTCACCATCCAGTGCTGTGGCCTCTTCTTTGTTTACCAGGCACAGCTTCATATGTTTGCTAGTGAGTGTGCTTAGTATTGCAGCCCAGTCCAACTCACTTACATGGGACTGGCTTGCAGGGGGCTGTAGCACTAGGTGGATTATGCAAGCCTTGCAGTCAGCTGGTCGCTGGGGTTTTCAGAGGATCAGACATAAATTTTAAAGTCTTAGTAAACCCTTACAATATTGATGAGATTTTTGTTCTGTTTGTACATTTGTTAAGGCAATATATTCCGTATCATACAAAATGGAAGAAGACTTGAAGGAACAAAGAATGTTGAGCTATGTCCAGGAGAATGCAACACGTGGAGACCCCCAGAGTGTAGTGACCACCATAGACAAATACTGCAGAGATGTAGAATGGGCCATGAATGTAGGGGATGAAAAAGGTAAAAAGAATCCAGAACCTCTACAAATTCTGCTCTCTATCTTTCTCCTGCTTATATATAACATATTGCCTGCCAGCAGAAAACCTAAGTTTGAGGACAAGTCCTGTTACATGATTTTACTACAATAACCTGTACAATACATGGTCCAGATTTATCAATCTATCTGAGACAAAAATGCACAGCACAATTTGAGAAAAGAAAGTTGCAATTGCTTGCTATATGACAAAAATCAGACAGACACATTAATCTGGGCCATAACTGAGTTCAGTGGTGCTCTGCTATTATATTTTCCATTTTAGTATCTTTGTTTTAAAATAATCCTGAAATCTAGATAAAAATAGGATCAGGCCATTTAAAATAGGTGCTGCGCATATCCCCAGCTCTCCCCTTCATACTGATCTCTGCACAGGTCACAGAGCATGTCTAGAACACTTTCACATAGAAGTGAACAGGACCAGATCCAGTCTACTGTATCCATGTCCATGGGGCTTACTGTAAAGAATATCTCTTTGTTATTACTTGAGGAATAACATAACAAACAGATAAGCACTGATATGTCAACATTTTTTTTTTATCTCTCAGTCGTTCAGACCCCAGACAAGCAGGGCCCCCCCTCAAAAGTAGTCTTAATGGTCAGTAAAAATGATATCTATATCATTATCTATATCTATGACGCGTCGATACCCTAAACTTTGGCTGTTCCAGGGTTTCTTTGTAAAACGATTACATTCATATATTGCTATGCAGCGGGATTTATCATAAACATTGTATGTCCAATACACTTCATGGTGTAAATGGAAGAATTATTTTATGGAAGGCATAACAATTTCTACAGAACATCTATGAAATGTTGTGGAGCATTATGTATATGATCCTTTAAGTTTTTTTTTTGTTTTCTATTCTCATTGACTATTTTGTTAAAAGATACAATATAAGAATAGAAGCTTGCACTCACCGCTCCTGTAGACTTTTTCATATGGTCAGTCCGTTCCGGCAGGGAGACTTCATTGATGCGGGGTGCCTCTGAGCACCCCGTATCAATGAAGTCTCCCTGCCGGAAAGGACTAACTGTATGAAAAAGTCTACAGGAGCGGTGAGTGCAAGCTTCTATTCTTATACTGTATCTTGCATTTTGCTTTAGCTATTTAAGCTTAGCACCCCGCAGTAGCATTCTTTTTCAGTTCACCGGCTGCTGTCCTGTGCGTTGGGATTAGCGTTTTCCCTGGCTGTATACATGGAGCAGTTTAATTGTGCCCTCTGAACTGGTCTTCGTTATTAGTATTTTGTTAAAAGAACTGCAGCCATTTCATGTTTTCCCCATTACATATTTTATCTGTTCCATCTCCAGGGCTGATTCTCGATAAAGTAGTGAAAGAGAGAGACCCTTCTGTAATTCTGGAGCTGGGCACATATTGTGGATACTCTGCCATCCGGATCGCTCGCTTACTAAGGCATGGAGCGCACCTATTTACATTGGAGCTAAACCCAGTTCATGCTGCGGTGTCTAAGCAGATGATTGAATTTGCTGGCGTACAGGATAAGGTATGTATGTCAGAATCCTAGGTACACTGGGAAAAAATTTTTAAGGCCAGGGTTTTATACTGCAGTGCAACTGAGTAAATGTGTCAAATTCATTAAGTGACACATTTCCTTAATATTATGCTGCTGGGGTGGGGGGAGGGAAACAGAAAGAAAAAAACCATACCTAACTAGCCCTGGTCCCCTACAGCTCCTGTTTGCCTCCCTCTAGTCCCCCAATCTTCAGTTTTCTTCCTGCTTCCGAGTGCTTGTTGCAGGACCTGACGCCTCAACTTTTCACTGGTCAAGACGGGACACATCCCACATGTTCTTTGGCCATACTACCACCTCAACATGAGTATATACCATATGCATTTACTGGGTATATTTTAGAGGGAACAAAAATATGAGCCTGCAAACATGGGTGTATTACAGCCACAATTCCCGGACTGCAGGTCTGAAAACCCTAACAGCTGTCAGCCCAGATCATCAGACAGTCAAGATGGGGTTTGTGGGTGTAATATGTATGCAAAAATGCAGCCACAACAAGTGTTGGGACCTTTAGGGTACGGTTTCATTTTAGCAGGTTAACAGCAGAATTTCAGAACTACTTTCTGCATATGACCAAAACACGACCACAACCGCAGGCGCTCCACCACCAAATTCAAGATGAAAGTGATTTAGAAAAATTACTATTGTACACAGTGCTGCATTATAGTCATTTGTCAAAAAAGTGCCCTCGACTTATTATTAATCTTAATATATTAAGAAATTATTCTGTTTATTGTTAACTTGTCATTCTTAACAGCATCAATTGTTCCAATGTGAAAATTCTTGCAGTTATTAGATTTTTCACATTTGCTTAATCATTCCAAACTTAAAGAAACACAATGTTTTAATATTTTTGCCTAGATCATAAACAATTACATTACTAGTCCTACAGCACCATTTGTTTCATTCCAGCACAGCTGTATCTACGTTTCATTACATGTGATCACCAGCCTGACACTCCAAATCTTCCAGTCGGTTGTTGTTCTGGCTTCCTGTTATCTACAGGATGACATCATCACAACCAGGCCCCTCCACTCCCAGCTCTATCTGTTATTTCTTTGGGATGAGGATAAATAGTAGTATTTTTCGCCATATAGGACGCTCTGGCATATAAGACGCACCCAATTTTAAAGGTGCAAAATCTAGAATACAATGTAAAGTATAGGACAGTGGTCTTCAACCAGCGGACCTCCAGATGTTGCAAAACTACAACTCCCAGCATGCTCGGACAGCCGTTGGCGTTGTAGTTTTGCAACATCTGGAGGTCCGCAGGTTGAAGACCACTGGTAGAAGGTAATACTCACGTGTCCCCGCCGCTCTGGACCCGTCACCGCTGCCCTGGATGTCGCCCTCCATCGCTGTCGCCACGTCCCCGGGGTGTCCCCGTCGCGCCGGAACGTAACTGCTGCCCAGTATCCTCACTATCCGTCATCGCCATCACGTCGCTACGCACACCGCTCCTATTGGATGACGGGGCGGCGTGCGCGACGACGTGATGACGATGAAGGAGAGCGCCGGCCATGCAGGGGATCCCAGCACGGAGCAGACACCGAGGAGGCAGGTAAGGTCCCTCCCGATGCAGCCGGGTTAGTTTCACTTTCGCTTCAGACATGGCGGTCAGCCGCGATCGGTGATGTCCTGTATTAGCCGCGGGTCCCGGCCTTTGATGGCCGCAGGGACTGCCGCGATAGGACAGGGTTTTAATATGTATTCGCCGTATAAGACGCACCAACTTTTCCCCCCCAGTTTTGGGGAAGAAAAAGTGCGTCTTATATGGCGAAAAATACGGTATACACTTCCCCATAAGTATCTTTTTGTCATGATTTTCCCAAAATTGTTGTAAAAAAAAAAATTGCCATTTTACAGCAATTGTGCAAATCACTGTAAAGATTTCGTATATCTGTGTACTTCCTATTACACTGTAAATATTTGCCATATTTACTAGAATTTATTTTGAAATCACAGCAGAAACTGCCAAAATACATTAAAAACATGAAAAAAAAAAGCTGAAAAAAATTAAACATGTGAAGGCAGCCTAAAGACTTCAAAACTTTATGAAACACTTCAAATGTTATTATACAGTAGGCCAAATTACATTTTCCTCATTAGCAGCCTAATTAGATGACATTAGATGACCCTTAGCCAGAGGATTCATGGAAAATGTAGGCTGCATTTTAGAACCCATAATACCATTTGTAATATAAATAAGGCCTACCACATCAGCAAAAAGAGGTAAGAAAAAGGCATACACAACAACTCCTCATTATTCTCTAAATCGCCTATGCTGCACTATATAAGCAAAGAAAAAAAAAATCCCAGAATGCTTTTACTAAATGACTGACAGGACTCATCACATTCTTTTGATTATCCAGGTGAAGGTGCTTGAAGGCCCTACGGGAACGATCATTCCACAGCTAAAAGAAACACATAATGTGGATACTTTGGACTTTGTCTTTCTGGATCACTCTAAGGACCAATATACATCTGACACCAAACTATTGGAGGTAAGATTATAGCTGGCAGATATTCAATGACAAGATCAATCTTCTTGGCAGGCATGAATTATTATAAGGCTAGGGCTACACAGTCGTTTTAAAGGGGAACTCCAATGGAAAACATTTTTTTTTTTAAATCAACTGGTGCCAGAAAAGTTAAAGAGATTTGTAAATTACATCTATTAAAAAAATCTTAATCCTTCTAGTACTTATCAGCTGCTGTATGATCCACAGCAAGTTCTTTTCTTTTTGAATTTCCTCTCTGCCTGACCACAGTGCTCTTTGCTGACACCTCTGTCCATTTTAGGAACTGTCCAGAGCAGGAGCAAATTCCCATACAAAAACCTATCCTGCTCTGGATAGTTCCTAAAATGGACAGAGGTGTCAGCAGAGAACACTGTGGTCAGAGAGAAAGGAAATTCAAAAAGAAAAGAACTTCCTGTGGATCATAACAGCAGCTGATAAGTACTGAAAGGATTAAGATTTTTAAATAGAAGTAATTTAAAAATCTGTTTAACTTTCTGGCACCAGTTGATTTAGAAAAAAATATTTTCCAGTGGAGCACCCCTTTAACAATGACAGGGGTCACGCAACTAAAGATCGCCATGATGCTGCGTTGCACGTAAGTATTGTAAATGGGATCACTTTGTGACCGACAAGTAGCTACAAATGTGACCTGACAGTTGCAAAAAAAAAAAACTATCTTGAACATTTTTTTTCAACTGTTGGGGTGCGATCACAGTCACTTGTGGGTTACAGTGCATCCCCATTTACTTTGCATTACGCAGCACAATCCACACAAATCTACTGTTCATTTTAAACAGTTTCTTGTAAGGGTGCGTTCCCACAGGGCGTATACGCAGCGTATTTGACGCTGCACAAAATTTACAGCAGCAGCGGGAAATACGCTGCGTATTCCTTGCTCACTATACACACAGGGCTTTCCGGCGGCAGCCCTATGTCTGCAGTGAGTTTTGGAGGCAGGGCCGTGTGCCGGCGTGCCTGTGACGCGCGGCTCCGCCTCCAAAACTCACTGCACACATAGAGCTGCCGCCGGAAAGCCCTGTGTGTATAGTGAGCAAGGAATACGCAGCGTATTTCCCACTGCTGCCGTAAATTTTGCGCAGCGTGAAATACGCTGCGTATACACCCTGTGGGAACGCACCCTTAAGCCTTATTCACACAAGAGTATTTCAGGTCTGTATTAGTTCTGTGTCTAGAAGGTACTGGTTACAGGGCTAATGATAGTGTGGTGGCCCAGTACAGGAGTTGCACCCCTGTACCCTTGCTGCCCTGTCAGGCATACTCCATTCAGTGACCCCTGGACCTTCCCCCCTTCACCTATGTGCCCTAATTAGTTAAAGCAGTGCCAATGTTATGTAATGTAATGTACATATATTGTTATACACCTTTAAGTAATGTTGATATGTGTTGTAACCAAGGAAGGTACCAGTGACCATGTGACCTACAGGGTGACCTATGGGACCCCTCCTAAGTCTCCCCTATATAAGCCCTGGGAGGAGCTAGCTCACTCTTTTTTCCTGCTCAGCTGAGTTGCAGTAAGGTCAAGTCTTGAGAGAGTGTCTGGTGTCCCAAAAGGCCTAAAGTCTCCCACACAGCCACAAATCCACAAGTCCACTACCCCACATGTGAATGTCAAAACCTGGTAAGCTACATACGGGGGGATATCTGTCTAGTCAGTCCCAGTCAAGTCAGTCCAAGTCAACCTGTCTCAAGTCAGCGTGGTCCTGCATCAGATTGTCCAAGTCCACTACAAGTTCCAGCAAGCCCTGAGGTCTCTGAAGTCACTGGTCACCTCCTTGGGCCTAGCCAAGCTGTATAGACTGTTAGACCTCTCTGACTCAGTAAAGCTTGGCGTTGGAGTCATTATTTTCCCCCGTGCCTAGCTCAGGATCCAGCGGTATACCTTCGGGTGGTGTATAAGTAAAACCACACCCTGGCATCACGAACACAAGGCATTCATGCCATCTGCCCCTAGGGTAATTCCATCTGCCCTCATCACACCCTCACCACAATAGCTATTCACACAGTTTATTGGCAATGTGTTGGCCCTTTGGAAGTCAATGAAACCTTTTGTTTTGAGCCATATTTACATGTCCACTTAGATCTGCTCTGAACAATCCCCACCCCAGTCTGTATTTATCTCTGCATTCTAATTGTATTTCATTACCTATCTGACTCTTAACCCCTTAAGGGCCCAGCCCTTTTTGGCCTTAAGGAAACAGACAATTCAAATTTTTTCCTCTGCGCCTTTTAAGAGCCATAACTCTTTTATTTATTTTTCCATCCACAGAGACATATGAGGGCTTGTTTTTTGGGCGACCAGTTGTAGTTTGGAATAATACCTTACCTTACAGGGGGGGGAATTGAAAAAAAGAAAAAACTAATGCTTCGGGGGGGGGGGAGGGTTTTCTTTTACGCAGAGCACTTTACAGTAAAACTAACATAACATTCTTTATTCTGTTGGTCAGTTTGATTATAACAATATCCATGGTTACAGTTTTATGCTTCAGATTTTAATGTAAACTAATAGACTAAACACTGCTTCAAGTCCTGTGCATCAAATAAGCGCAGGATACTGTATGTGTGAATACACCCTTAAATGGAATCCTTGCTTGATGTAAGGACAGTGGCGTAACCTGAAGATGCTGATCCCCAATGCGGATCTGCATCTGGCGGAACTTTGTTAAGGGATTTTCTAGGTGGAAAGTCTGCCTCGAAAACTCCAGCAATTGGACTCTGCTGCATCAGAATTTACACTACGGAATTTCTGAACTGAATTCCGTTTTGAAATTCTGCTCTGAAATTCCATAGTGTGAACCCCACCTTACAGGGCTCACAGCTATAATGCTTCATTTATAGTACTAGTATACTCCTATAGGAAAGAGAGATGTTATGGGCCCTCAGGCTCCAAGGTCCGGTGCAACCACACCCTCTGCACCTACTGTAGTTATGCCCCTGTGTAAGAAGCATTAAACAATTTACACACAATCTAGCTATACCGGCTTATCTGGTCTACCCAATGATTCTATCTGTATACACTTCAGATGCCTCCAGACAAAAGCCTAGAGCGAAGGAATCTAACAAGCTCTGACATCAGAGAAAGTCCTCTCTTTGTGATTGAAGGCAAATATACAACTCAATAAATACAACTCATTTAAGGCTTAGATGCCAAATACATAAAATGCAATTATAAAATCTTATGTATTTGCCTACTAAGAACTATTCCTGGAACTAGACAATGCATGCTTCATACCTAAACGCCTACAGAGGAATTTATTAACCTCTTAAGGACGCCTGTTTTTACCTGAATAACCAAGCCCCATTTTTCAAATCTGACCTGTCTCTCTTTAAAGGGGTACTCCGGCCCTAAGACATCTTATCCCCTATCCAAAGGATAGGGGATAAGATGTCTGACCGCGGGGGTCCCGCCGCTGGGGACCCCCGCAATCTTGCATTCAGCACCCACCTCGGGGAGTTGCATGCTGCACTGCCAGCTCAGAATCTGCCATGTGACGACCACGGGGCCGGAGTATCGTGATGTCACGACTCCGCCCCAGTGTGATGTCATGTCCCGCCCCCGCTATGCAAGTTTATGGTGATACCAAATTTATATAGCTTTTTATGTTAACTTAAAATTTTTCATCCACTCACATTGTGTGAGGGCTTTTTTTTGCGGGAGGAGCTGTACTTTTTATTAGGACCATTTTTGAAATACATGCTGCCTTCTGGTCATTTTTATTTGACATTTTGAAGCAAAATTTGCAATGCTTATGCTTTTTTTTTTTTTTTTTGCATTCACCATGCAGGATAAATAACATTTTTCATTTTATAGTACAAGTCATTAAGAGTGGGGAAATACCTATTATGTAAAAGGTTAGATTTTTTTTGTGATAATACAGGGCTTTATTGGGAAAGGGTATTTACTTTTTTACACATAATTTTTTTTATTGACAAACCTTTTATTTTTCTACTATCTGTTATACAATGCAGCAGAACACCGGCCAATCACAACTACACTGCTCGGAAAAAAAATAAAGGGAACACTAAGATAACACATCCTAGATCTGAATGAATAAACTAATCGTATGAAATACTTTCGTCTTTACATAGTTGAATGTGCTGACAACAAAATCACACAAAAAGTATCAATGGAAATCAAATTTATCAACCCATGGAGGTCTGGATATGGAGTCACACTCAAAATCAAAGTGGAAAACCACACTACAGGCTGATCCAACTTTGATGTAATGTCCTTAAAACAAGTCAAAATGAGGCTCAGCAGTGTGTGTGGCCTCCACATGCCCGTATGACCTCCCTACAATGCCTGGGCACTGATGAGGTGGTGGATGGTCTCCTGAATGATGACCTCCCAGACCTGGACTAAAGCATCAGCCAACTCCTTAACAGTCTGTGGTGCAACATAGAGGTGGTGGATGGAGCGAGAAATGATGTCCCAGATGTGCTCAATCGGATTCAGGTCTGGGGAACGGGAGGGCCAGTCCATAGCATCAATGGCTTCCTCTTGCAGGAACTGCTGACACACTCCAGCCACATGAAGTCTAGCATTGTCTTGCATTAGGAGGAACCCAGGGGTAATCGCACCAGCATATGGTCTCACAAGGGGTCTGAGGATCTCATCTCCTAATGGCAGTCAGGCTACCTCTGGCAAGCACATGGAGGGCTGTGCGGCCCCCCAAAGAAATGCTACCCCACACCATTACTGACCCATCGCCAAACCGGTCATGGTGGAGGATGTTACAGGCAGCAGAACGTCTTCCACGGCATCTCCAGACTGTCACATTTTCTCAGTGTGAACCTGCTTTCATCTGTGAAGAGCACAGGGTGCTAGTGACAAATTTGCCTGGTGTTCTCTGGAAAATGCCAAACATCCTGCATAGTGTTGGGCTGTAAGCACAACCCCCACCTGTGGATGTTGGGCCCTCATAGCACCCTCATGGAGTTTGTTTCTGACCGTTTGAGTGGACAGATGCAAATTTGTGGCCTGCTGGAGGTCATTTTGCAGGGCTCTGGCAGTGCTCCTCCTGCTCCTCCTTGCACAAAGGCAGAGGTAGCCGTCCTGCTGCTGCATTGTTGCCCGCCCACGGCCTCCTCCACATCTCCTGATGTACTGGCCTGTCTCCTGGTAGTGCCTTCATGCTCTGGACACTACGCTGACAGACACAGCAAACCTTCTTGCCACAGCTCGCATTGATGTGCCATCCTGGATGAGCTGCACTACCTGAGCCACTTGTGTGGGTTGTAGACTCCGTCTCATGCTACCACTAGAGTGAAAGCACTGTCAGCATTCAAAAGTGACCAAAACATCAGTCAGGAAGCATAGAACCGAGAAGTGGTCTGTGGTCACCACCTGCATTACCACTCCTTTATTGGGGGTGTCTTGCTAATTGCCTATAATTTCCACATGTTGTCTGTTCCATTTGCACAACAGCATGTGAAATTGATTGTCAATCAGTGTTGCTTTCTGAGTGGACAGTGGGATTTCACAGAAGTGTGACTTGGAGTTACATTGTGTTGTTTAAGTGTTCCCTTTATTTTTTTGAGCAGTGTATCAGCGGGAAATATAAATCAGTGCTGTGAAGTTCTATTCACATCACCGTCCGGAGTGCAGTACAGTGCAGGGATGAGGACGGTACAGCGTGCCACCCGCTTCTCTGGATTATAGATTCCGATTGCAACGGATTTCAAGAGTGAGACTCGGTGTGATTTGTCCCTTATTGCAGGTCATGCCAAAGAGAATTGAAAAAATGCTAAAGAGGAGTGAAAAGAAAGCCAAGAAGAAAAACACCAAATGGAAATTGCATTTTGCGCTTTCCCGTTCATTTACAGTTAACATCTGGCTGCAGCATTTTTTCACTGAAAATGGCAGATTTTGCGTTTTTATTGGTGTTTAAAATTTTTTTTTCAAATGGTGGAAACCTAGCCTCAATGTGCCACAATTCAATGGCAAAGACAATTCAATGGCAAACCAGAAATCTTTGAGGGGGAAAGAAAAAACATACACTATGAACTTGTTGCATAAAGGTTCACATCCTTAAACTGGTAGTTTGTTGAAGCACCTTTTGATTTTATTACAGTGGTCTTTTTGGGTAGGAGTCTATAAGCATGGCACTTCTTGACATGGCAATATTTGCCCACTCTTCCTTGCAAAAGTATCATGACGTCACAACTCCGCCCCCCGTGTGATGTCACGCCCCCTCCCATAGACTTGCATTGTGGGGGAGAAGTCATGACGTCAGGATACTCTGATGCTGTAGTCGTGACCCGGCAGACTCGGAGGCTGTAGCGCTTCGTGCAGCTCCCAGAGGTGGGTGCTGCATGTGAGATTGCGGGGGTCCCCAGTGGCGGAACCCCCGCTATCAGACATCTTATGATAAGATGTCTTAGGGCTGGAGTACCCCGTTAAGGTCTGGGCTCTGGCTGGGCCATTCCAAATATTAATCTTCTTCTGGTGAAACCATGCTTTTGTGGATTTGGATGTGGGCTTCAGGTTGTTGTCTTGCTGAAAGGTGTTCCATGGTATATGTTTTGGAAATTCTTTTGTACCCTTCTACTGTTATATTTAAATCAGATTGATTCTAAATGATGGCAGGTGTGTAATGACTTTTATTTAACATGCTTTTCAATGTGATTAGTTAATTCTGAACACCGCCACATCCCCAGTTATATGAGGGTGTGCTCACTTATGCAACCAGGTTGTAGCATGTACTTATTCATTATTTCCCCAAAGATTTCAGTTTGTTTTGTAATTGAACTGTTTATGATATAGGTCCCATTAAAAGGTAGATAAAGTTCTGACATGATTTATCTTTGTCTCATTCTTTAACATCAGAAGAACCTAAATTACTTCTATTAAAAAATATTAATCCTTTCAATACTTATGAGCTGCTGAAGTGGAGTTGTTCTTTTCTGTCTAAGTGCTCTCTTATGACACGTGTCTCAGGAACTGCCCAGAGTAGAAGCAAATCCCCATAGCAAACCTCCTCTACTCTGTGCAGTTCCCGAGACAAGCAGAGATGTCAGCAGAGAGCACTGTTGCCAGACAGAAAAGAACAACAACTCAACTTCAGCATCTGATAATTATTGAAAGGATTAAGATTTTTTAATAGAAGTAATTTACAAATCTGTTTAACTTTCTGGAGCCAGTTGATATAATAAAAAAAATTCCTGGAATAACCCTTTAACAGGGGTGTGCAGACTTTTATATCTACTGTTTAGTAAATGTGTGGCACTATGAGATGCCATGCCTCCTCCTGCTAAACTGATGAAAACTGGTATACAAGGTTTGATGAAATCCTCCCTTAGGGTACGTTCACACACTCGTAGCAATCAGTGGGTTCCCCACTGTGGAAAATCCACTTTGAGTTATGTTGCTATTCACTTCAATGGGTCTGTTGGCAGTCTGCAAATCTGACACTATTGCACTGTCCGTGGGCCCATACAAGTGAATGGTAGTGTAACTTGCAGTGGATTTCCTGCAGAGGGAAACCTGCTGCTACGAGCATGTGAATGTACCCTTAAAATTATATTTACATTACTTTACAATAATCAGGTCCGGAAGCTATTTGTTATAGTTCTGATATTGTAATTATATATTTTTTTCCCTTCTGCAGAAATGTCACTTGCTGAAAGAAGGCTCTGTATTGCTGGCCGATAATGTTGTTTACCCAGGAATTCCAGACTTCCTTGAGTATGTGAGAACTTGTGGTCGGTATGACTGCACCAATTATCCCTCGCATGTACAATACATGAATGTGGACGATGCCCTGGAGAAGGCGGTGTTTAAAGGTTACTTGTGAATCAAGGAATCTGTTAGCTGAAGATGATGCCGATGTAATTCATTAATATTGTTCTTTTTTTTAAAGGATTCTTGTGTATTATTAAAGTATTATTTACTTAACTGCCTCATTAGTTTATATATATATATATATTTTTTTATGATTCCAGCAGTTTGCTACAAACATAGTAGGCTAAGACTTTTCTCACATGGGTCAAATACATTGTAGATTTTCCTCAGTGGTTTTGCATGCAGAAAGTCAGACAGGAGGAAGATAAGTCATACGAGTGAGGGACACGCCCCCTCCAAGTTGCAGAATGACAAACCAAGTGAGCACTAAAAAGAAGGTATTTGTGAGTCAAATGTAGGTGCTAGACACATAAATTCAGGATATATTCATGATATATATATATATATATATATATATACACACACACACACACACACACACACACACACACACGATCAGGGTTACGGAGTAATGTAGAACTTTTTTTGTAGGATATGACAGGTACTTTACTTTAAATGGGGGACTGAAATGCCACAATAGGTCTGCAATGAATTTTGGTGCAAAAGCTGCAGATTTCAAATACTTTTTTTTTGTACTTAACTTTATTACTTTCTACACTAAAAACCTGTGGCAAGTTTGCACTATAAATGCACTGCACAATTTGGTATGGATTTTCTGCTGATGATAATCTTTAATCTGTCAAGTGTCAAGGATGCGGGGCCAAGCAGTTCAAGTGCCAAAGCCTGGTACGTCTTCTTGTTTGTCCTCACCTCCCTGCCTTTTCTTGATTGACAGACAAGCCCTGTAGATCAATAAAGGAGGTGCTGGGAGTGAGGGCAAGTGAAGAGGCATGCCTGGCTATGGCACACAAGCATCTCAGGTCTGTCTCCTTGACACTTGGCAGATAAATAAAAAGGGATTTTATAAATGTTGCAACTACCATCAGCTTCAGGAAAGGTACAGGTTGTTTTTATACCCTAACAAATTCTACAGCTATTTGGAGCAAATAGAGCTGACACATAGCCTACAAGATTGAAGAAAGTAGCAAATTTTACAAACACATTATATTAATTCTATAGAATACGGTTAGGTCCATATTACATTCTCCATAAAACAAATGTAATATGGATGGAAATTACAGTCATGTGAAAAAGGTGTAACTTTGATTTCAACCTCCAGCCCTGACTAGCCATAGAGCAATAAAAATCCTGCAACAGAGTTAAAGGGGTTATCCAGGAAAAAACTTTTTTTTTATATATCAACTGGCTCCAGTTAAACAGATTTGTAAATTACTTCTATTAAAAAATCTTAATCCTTTCAGTACTTATGATCTGCTGAAGTTGAGTCACTCTTTTCTGTCTAAGTGCTCTCTGATGACACGTGTCTCGGGAACTGTCCAGAGTAGAAGCAAATCCCCATAGCAAACCTCTTCAGTTCCCGAGACAAGCAGAGATGTCAGCAGAGCGCACTGTTGCCAGACAGAAAAAAACAACTCAACTTCAGCAGCTGATAATTATTGGAAGGAGTAACATTTTTTAATAGAAGTTATTTAAAAATCTGCTACTCCACAAAAGAAAACAGAAAAAAATCCGACACTGCTATACTTCCTTCATTAAATGTGTGGTGTTAAACCAATGTGTACTGCTAGCTGAACACTAGAAGTCCATAGATCAATGCAGGTGGTGCTGCACGCTGGCATAAGAAAGGCAAATATCTACACACATAAGAAAAGAGATTGCGGAGCAGCTCACCAATTCCAGGAGATCAGATCTGTGACATCGCGGTCAGGCGGAAGGAGGACGGGGAAGCTGCCTCCCCATCCTCCTGCCGCCTGACCGCAATGTCACAGATCTGATCTCCTGGAACTGGTGAGCTGCTACGCAACCTCTTTTCTTATGTGTGTAGATAATTTAAAAATCTGTTTAACTTTCTGGAGCCAGTTGATATATAAAACAAAGTTTTTCCCTGGATAACCCCTTTAAATGCCTTTAAGGATAAGTGTCCACTTTCTGTCCCCAAAAAAAAAAAAAAAAAATGCAAGAAAAAAATACCACAGCATTTTCCTGTGTTTGCATTTGGTGTTTTTTTTTCTTGCGTTTTTTCTGCCGTTTTTGCCTTCGAGTGGAAATTGAATTTTGGCCCCTTTGGCATTTTTTTAAAGTATTTGTTGGGTGCCAAAAAAAAAAAAAAAAATTTAAATGCAGTAGGGATGGAAGAAACTGTATTTAACCAAATTTATATTTTTTAGAACTAAATTTTTATAAATTTTTAAACAGAGGCCAATTTTTGTGGGCGGGCAGAGACCTAAAATGTAGCCGACAATATAAAAAATTTATCAAAGGGCCATTTAATTGTACAAATAATGAAACTTTTTATTAGTAATGTTTTTTAATTGTGTTAAATGTGTTTTTGGAACCATCTGGCCAATCACAGCTCTCAGCGGGAAATACGAATCTGTGATGTGAAGAGAACTTCACAGCGCAGTACAGTGCAGGGGAGGGGAGAAGCGGCTGTGCCGCCCGATTCTATAGATTATATAGGAGGATCGCAACGGGTATCAGAAGTGACACCCTGGGCGATCTCTTTATTTGTACAGGTACTACCAGGGCCAGATTAAGGCCGACAGTCCCCCTTCCCTTCCACTGAGTGG